>NC_060175.1:57714108-57899809 GCF_021184085.1 Oncorhynchus gorbuscha
TGCCCTGCAAGTGTATACTCGTCCGAAGTCATGATACTTCATCAGAAGTGTCCACTTAATTTGAGGGCTGAGGTGATAGGGTGTATTTTTTTTAAGTGTCTGGAATGCAGGCATGGATTTAAAGGTAGTTTCTCGACAAATTGTTCATGTGCAGGCCGTCAAATCAAGGGCACTCCTTCGATTTAAAGTTGTTTTTTGACGAAAATCTAAAAGTGTCAGTTTGTCACTTTCACGAGGTTGAAGTAATATCATGTTCAAACGACATAAGACATTGGCTCGAATGTAGGTTGTGCCTTTAGATTTCCAGAAAATGAACAACTATGGAATCTTTTTTCACTTCTCATATTGACTTCTCAAACCCCGGCATGGTCTGTTTCGCAAGTTCCCGGAAGTATCGCGATGTTGCGCCTCTGGGTTTAGAAACTCTGTGGTTTAGCCATAATTATGACTTGGTGACTGAGGTAACGAGTGACTACCGCTCTAAGTGTGTCCCATATCCGCATGTGGGAGGAGCTGTTTGGGGTGTTGTGGATCTATCTGTAAAGGGGAAAAAAATCAGTGGGAGTGATTGTCAGCTCTTTTGTTTCTTATTGACATATTACAGTTCATATTGATACGAATTGAAATAGCTAGCTATAGCCATGCCTGGAATAGATAAATTACCGATAGAGGAGACATTCGAGGACAGTCCGCAGGTAATATATTTCACGCTATGCTCTGTAGCCTGCTAGCTTTATATCTCTCGTCTTTGTGCCGTGCAAAAGCGCAGCAAAAGCTAGCCCTGCTAACTCGCTCGAGCAAGCATCAAGAGTTGTCAAATGGCTCAAAAAGTGATAACTGGCCTCGTCATATATGCCAGCTGTCAATGGTATTATCTATTTATGCAACATTATTAATATCGGCCTTTGCACCTCCTGCTAAAAGTATGCACGCTAATGGTTTTCTAGTGAAACACATCACACCCTTGTGTTGATGAACACATAAATGAGCTACTGCCAGGTTACGTGACCATCCTTACTCTATCTGGCTGGCTACTGTTAGTCTCTGGCAGGGTGCACCACTTTCTCCTGCCTAGGGACGAGGTTGCCAAATAACAAAGCACAGAATGTTTAATGAAATTACGTTTGAACATACTCTACCGCATCTTGTTGTCTGTGTGGTTGGTCCTTCAGCTGGTCGACATGTTTTTAAAAAATATCCACAAGACACTATTATTTACCCGACTTTTTGGAGCGCATGTACTGAGGTTGACATTTCACCTGGCACATGCGCAAACATTCCTTACCCCAGGATACTTCAACTGGTGATAACCCGGGAGAATAAAGAAAAGGAGCACACTGTTGCTGCGTAAATATGGTAGATTTATTGACGGGACAAGTAAACGATCAGATTTATGCTGCAACAGAGCGCTCCTTTTTTTATTAACCTGGAAAGACACCAGTTGAAGTATCCTGGGGTAAGGAATGTTTTGGGGATTTTCAAGTCCCTCGGTCTAGTACCTGATTTCCCCTTTTTCATTTAAGATGGGCTGAAGCGAGTTTGGGTATACCTTCGTTCTATTGATATACAGTACCAGTCAAAAGTTTGGACATATCTACCTATTCAAGGGCTTTTCTTTATTTTTCTATTTTCTACATTGTAAAATAATAGTGAAGACAAAACTATGAAATAACACGTGGAATCATGTATTAACCAAAAAAGTGTTAAACAAATAAAATATATATTTGAGATCCTTCAAAGTAGCCACCCTTTGCCTCTATGACAACTTTGCAAACTCTTGGCATTCTCTGAACCAGCGTCATGAGGTAGTCACCTGGAATGCATTTCAATTAACAGGTGTGCCTTGTTCATTTGTGGAATTTCTTTCCTTCTTAATGCATTTGAGCCAATCAGTTGTGTTGTGACAAGGTAGGGGTGGTATACAGAAGATAGCCCTATTTGGTAAAAAACCAAGTTCATAAAAACAGCTCAAAAAAAGCAAAGAGAAATGACATTCCATCATTACTTTAAGACATGAAGGTCTGTCAATCTGGAAAATGTAAAGAATTTTGAAAGTTTCTTCTAGTGCAGTCCCAAAAACCATCAAGCGCTATGATGAAACTGTCTTTCATGAAGACTGCCACAGGAAAGGAAGACCCAGAGTTACCTCTGCTGCAGAGGATAAGTTCATTTACCAGCCTCAGAAATGGCAGCCCAAATAAATTCTTCACAGAGTTCAAGTAACAGACACATCCCAACATCAACTTTTCAGAGGAGACTGTGAATCGGGCCTTTATGGTCAAAGTTTTTCAAAGAAACCACTACCAAAGAACACCAATAATAACAAGAGACTTGCTTGGGCCAAGAAACACAAGCAATAGACATTAGACCGGTGGAAATCTGTCCTTTGGTCTGATGAGTCCAATTTTGAGATTTTTGGTTCCAACCTCCCTGTTTTTGTGAGACGCAGATCAGGTGAACGGATGATCTCCGCATGTGTGGTTCCCATCGTGAAGCATGGAGGAGGAGGTGTGATGGTGTGGGGATGCTTTGCCGGTGACACTGATTGTGATTAACCAGCATGGCTACCACAGTATTCTGCAAGAATACGCCATCCCTTCTGGTTTGCGCTTAGTGGGACTATAATTTGTTTTTCAACAGGACAATGACCCAACACACCTCCAGGCTGTGTAAGGGCTATTTGACCAAAAAGCAGGGTGATGGAGTGCTGCATCAGATGACCTGGCCTCCACACTCACCCAACCTCAACCCAATTGAGATGGTTTGAGATGAGAATCTAAAATATATTTAGATTTGTTTTACACTTTTTTGGTTACTAAATGATTTAATATTGATATTTCATAGTTTTGATGTGTTCACAAATGATTATTCAATGTAGAAAATAGTAAAAATAAAGAAATACCCTTGAATGAGTAGGTGTGTCCAAACTTTTGACTTGTACTGTATATTCATGTCACCAGTCAACTCCATTATACTCAAGTTACTTTAACTTCAACCAGTGAATTCTAGCGATGGCTAGCTATGCTAGTTATTCTACCAGTCTGCCTTAGTGGGTGTTAGCATGCTAATAGCACACCGTGCACATGAAAATGTTATTTTGTAAGGGGTATGCAGTGGGTTGAAAGCTATGTCACCAACGTATGTTGTATCAGACATTTCAAACAACACCCCCAGCTAATGCAATAACAGTCATTGTATTTCATTTAAGTGAATGAACCAGATTTATCAATGCAACCTTCGGCCTAATTTGACTGGGTGCCAACGGCAGATTTAGGTCTTTTTTTTCCTCATCTGTAACCCCAGTATGATCCATGTGAGCGCAGCAAAAGTTCACTCCTTGAGGAACTAATGTGCAGCGCTGTATTTGGTCTCCACCGCCTAGCTCACGCAGCTCTAAGAACAAAGGAATGTTTGGGCCAAAAAAGGGTCCGACCACTGAGATTTGAGCTAATGATCAACATCTACATAGGTGTGAATTGCAGTATATTACCAGGTGCCATGTACTCAGGTAGAAGCCACATGAGCCTAGTCCAAACAAAGAAAACCATGTTTCAAAGCTGACACGTGCATCCAGGTATAATTGTGTGGGTGAGTCAATTTATTTTAACGACATTGTTTACCATGATTTAATACATGTTATTAAGTGTGTACTCCATTTTAAAATAAACTTTATTACATGAAACAAAATGTTTAGCCTAAGGGCATTTCCATCGAAAAGGACGCGTGAGCACCAACATGTAAAGTTCTTCGGAGCATATCAAATTGGGGATTAAATGAAAGCGAAGACTAAGTCAATGATATATTTTTGGACAATTTTCCATCTTAAAAATATGGCATAAGTTCATGGTTTCATTTTCTCCATGAACAGAGATGGAAAGGGGTTCTTAGACAACATCTACCAGAACAAGTTTTAAAGGGAATCAAATGAATCGAAACACAATCATGTTGACGTAAAGATCCCTACCAACTAATATCAACACTTATCTATAGTGTAGAAGAAATTGTTTACCTTCTGTAAGATATGTGGCCTTGTAATTCTGTTACCAAAAACCCACATCTTTAATATATTTTCTAATGTCTCTCCCTTACAGAAGTAACAAGTAATGGTAGACCTACCAATGGTAGACCTATAGTGATTTTACTATAGTGATTTTTCTACTGATGAGTAGAGTAGAGTATTGTAATGCCTTTTATAAATTGTTTTTGGCTTGACTATGAGCGCTGCACGTGCACAGAGAGAACCATCACATTCATGCATTTTAATTTTCTAAGCATTTGATATGTCATCCAATCCCTATCAGCTACTGTACTGTATGTAGCTAGCTACCTAGAGTATCCAACAAAACATGTACAATACAGTTGTAGGCTATTCGTCAGTCTTTCCTGTCTGTTGCAGAACAGTCTGGCTCTGAACAGCAGTGTCAATGGAAATAGGCCATAGAAATAGAATTCCATTCTAGTCATTCTATTTCTATGGTTGCGGCACTATACTATACTAGAGTTGATCCATATTGCGATAAATTGCCTGAATTAATGCGATAACAATAAAGTGCACCACAATTATAAATATTTATTATCCTTTAAACTACTACTCAGTGTTGTCGTGCTCGAGAGCGTTCTCAAGTCTGGACTCAAGACCACATATTGAGTGTCTCGGTCTTGTCTCAGTGTCGGATACATTTTTACTCGGTCCCGGACAAAGAGGACTCAGGCAAGACCAGGGGAGTAAAAAATACACTGCTCAAAAAAATAAAGGGAACACTAAAATAACACATCCTAGATCTGAATGAATGAAATATTCTTATTAAATACTTTTGTCTTTACATAGTTGAATGTGCTGACAACAAAATCACACGAAAATGATCAATGGAAATCAAATTTATCAACCCATGGAGGTCTGGATTTGGAGTCACACACAAAATTAAAGTGGAAAACCACACTACAGGCTGATCCAACTTTGATGAAATGTCCTTAAAACAAGTCAAAATGAGGCTCAGTAGTGGGTGTGGCCTCCACGTGCCTGTATGACCTCCCTACAACGCCTGGGCATGCTCCTGATGAGGTGGCGGATGGTCTCCTGAGGGATTTCCTCCCAGACCTGGACTAAAGCATCCGCCAACTCCTGGACAGTCTGTGGTGCAACGTGGCGTTGGTGGATGGAGCGAGACATGATGTCTGATCAGGCCCTGATCAGGCCCTACACCCAAACAAGGGCACTGCGTTCATCCACCTCTGGCCTGCTCGCCTCCCTACCACTGAGGAAGTACAGCTCCCGCTCAGCCCAGTCAAAACTGTTCGCTGCCCTGGCCCCCCAATGGTGGAACAAACTCCCTCACGACGCCAGGACAGCGGAGTCAATCACCACCTTCCGGAGACACCTGAAACCCCACCTCTTTAAGGAATACCTAGGATAGGTTAAGTAATCCCTCTCACCCCACCCCCCCTAAGTTTTAGATGCACTATTGTTAAGTGACTGTCCCACTGGATGTCATAAGGTGAATGCACCAATTTGTAAGTCGCTCTGGATAAGAGCGTCTGCTAAATGACTTAAATGTAAATGTAATGTCCCAGATGTGCTCAATTGGATTCAGGTCTGGGGAACGGGCGGGCCAGTCCATAGCATCAATGCCTTCCTCTTGCAGGAACTGCTGACACACTCCAGCCACATGAGGTCTAGCATTGTCTTGCATTAGGAGGAACCCAGGGCCAACCGCATCAGCATATGGTCTCACAAGGGGTCTGAGGATCTCATCTCGGTACCTAATGGCAGTCAGGCTACCTCTGACGAGCACATGGAGGAAAGAAATGCCACCCCACACCATGACTGACCCACCGCCAAACCGGTCATGCTGGAGGATGTTGCAGGTAGCAGAACGTTCTCCACGGCGTCTCCAGACTCTGTCACGCCTGACATATGTGCTCAGTGTGAACCCACTGGCGCCCTGAAGAGCACAGGGCGCCAGTGGCGAATTTGCCAATCTTGGTGTTCTCTGGCAAATGCCAAACGTCCTGCACGGTGTTGGGCTGTAAGCACAAACCCCACCTGTGGACACCGGGCCCTCATACCACCCTCATGGAGTCTGTTTCTGACCGTTTGAGCAGACACATGCACATTTGTGGCCTGGTGGAGGTCGTTTTGCAGGGCTCCTCCTGCTCCTCCTTGCACAAAGGCGGAGGTAGCGGTCCTGCTGCTCCATGTCTCCTGATGTACTGGCCTGTCTCCTGGTAGCGCCTCCATGCTCTGGACACTACGCTTACAGACACAGCAAACCTTCTTGCTACAGCTCGCATTGATGTCCCTACCACTAGAGTGAAAGCACCGCCAGCATTCAAAAGTGACCAAAACATCAGCCAGGAAGCATAGGAACTGAGAAGTGGTCTGTGGTCACCACCTGCAGAAACACTCCTTTATTGGGGGTGTCTTGCTAATTGCCTATAATTTCCACCTGTTGTCTATTCCATTTGCACAACAGCATGTGGAATCTATTGTCAATCAGTGTTGCTTCCTAAGTGGACAGTTTGATTTCACAGAAGTGTGATTGACTTGGAGTTACATTGTGTTGTTTAAGTGTTCCCTTTATTTTTTTGAGCAGTGTATATAATTACCAGCTCCCGTTCAGTCGGTATATGAAACTCCTTGGTCGGGTCAAACATCCACACTCCTTTCATGACACGTACATTTTTCTCAATCACGTACAAGCATGTTCTGATCTGTTGAAACAGCAATGAGCAAGTGCTCAAATACATTTATATAACTTATGATATTTTTTTTTAGCCTCTGTGCCTGTTGAATATCTTAGATCCCCCCCCCCTTTTGCCAACCTTTAAAAACCAATATCATCCGGGAATACAAAATTCACTGTTAACTGTTTTGTTCACAGAATCTTAAGACATTCTTTTGATCAGAAGAGAAATGTGTGCAATTGTCTTCACTGTTTCCAGCAATCAGTAAATAATAGTGCACAAAAGTGCAAATCCCCCCCCCCCCGTTGGGTTACTTCTAAGTGACTTTGGGTTCGTCCTAAGTCGTCTTAACCAACACTGTTACTTTCCAATTATAATATTGCTTTGGTGTGGATTGAGGCCTGTACAGTGCATTTGGAAGGTATTCAGACCTCTTGACTTCTTCCACATTTTGTTACGTTACAGCCTTACTCTAAAATTGATTCAATCGTTTTTTTCTCTCATCAATATACACGCAGTACCCCATAATGACAAAGCAAAAACAGGTTTGGAAATATCACATTTTACACAAGTATTCAGACCCTTCACTCAGTACTTTGTTGAAGAACCTTTGGCAGTGATTACAGCCTCGAGTCTTCTTGGGTATGACGCTACAAGCTTGGCACACATTTATTTGGGGAGTTTCTCTCTCTGTCAGGTTGGATGGGGAGCGTTGCTGCACAGATGTTCGATTGGGTTCAAGTCTAGGCTCTGGCTGGGCCACTCAAGGACATTCAGAGACTTGTGCCGAAGACACTCCTGTGTTGTTGGCTGTCTGCTTAGGGTCGTTGTCCTGTTGGAAGGTGAACCTTTGCCCCAGCCTGAGATCCTGAGTGCTTTGGAGCAGGTTTTCATCAAGTATCTCTCTGTACTTCGCTCTGTTTATCTTTCCCTCGATCCTGACTAGTCTCCCAGTCCCTGCCGCTGAAAAATATCCCCACAGCATGATGCTGCCACCACAATGCTTCACCGTAGGGATGGTGCCAGGTTTCCTCCAGACGTGACGCTTGGCATTTAAGCCAAAGAGTTCAATCTTGGTTTTATCAGACCAGAGAGTCTTGTTTCTCATGGTGTGAGGGTCCTTTAGGTGCCTTTTGGCAAACTCCAAGCGGGTTGTCAGTTAAGAACAAATTCTTATTTACAACGGCGGCTTAGGAACAGTGGGTTAACTGCCTTGTTCTGCCCCTGAACAACAGATTTTTACCTTGTCGGCTAGAGGATTCGATCTAGCAGTCTTTCGGCCACTGGTCCAACGCTCTAACCACTAGGTTACCTGCCTCCCCTGTAACGTAAGTGAGTGTATATACTGTACTCGAAACCATCTACTGCATCTTGCCTATGACGTTCTGTACCATCACTCATTCATATCTTTATGTACATATTCTTTATCCCTTTACACATGTGTGTATAAGGTAGTAGTTTTGGAATTGTTAGGTTCGATTACTCGTTGGTTATTACTGCATTGTCGGAACTAGAAGCACAAGCATTTCGCTGCACTCGCATTAACATCTGCTAACCATGTGTATGTGACAAATACATTTGATTTGATTTGAAATGTGGAAAAAGTCAAAGGGTCTGAATACTTCCCGAAATTCACCGTATATGTGGGATACAGTGATGAGGTAGTTATTAAAAAATAATGTTAAACACTATTATTGCACACAGAGTGAGTCCATGCAACTTGTTAAGCACATTTCTACTCCTGAACTTATTTAGGCTTGCCATAACAAAGGGGTTGAGTACTTCTTTCCAATTTGACATTAGGGGGTATTTTGTGTAGGCCAGTGACACACAATTGCAAATGAATACATTTTAAATTCAGGTTGTAACACAACAAAATTCAAGGGCTGTGAATACTTTCTGAAGTCACTGTCATTTTTAATGATTGTACAGTGCCAGTCAAAAGTTTGGACAAACCTACCCATTCAAGGGTTTTCTACATTGTAGAATAATAGTGAAGACGTCAAAACTATGAAATAACACATATGGAATCATGTAGTAACCAAAAACAGTGTTAAACAAATCAACATATATTCTAGATTTGAGTTTCTTCAAAGTAGCCACCCTTTGCCTTGATGACAGCTTTGCACACACTTGGCATTCTCTCAACTAGCTTCACCTGGAAAGTTCCCACATATGCTGAGCACTTGTTGCCTGTTTTCCTTCACTCTGCAGTTCACCTCATCCCAAACCATCTTAATTGGTTTGAGGTCGGGGGATTGTGGAGGCTAGGTCATCTGATGTTGTACTTCATCAAATACAACCAATGTAGACCTTAGAGTGAAATGCTTACTTACGAGCCCCTAACCAACAGTGCAGTTAAAAAAACAATCAGAATAAAAAATGAAAGCAACAAGTAATTAAAGAGCAGCAGTAAAATAACAATAGTGAGACCATATACAGGGGGGTACCGGTACAGTTGAGGTAATACAGTTGAAGTTGGAGTTTACATACACTTAGGCTGTAGTCTTTAAAACTAGTTTTTCAACCACTCCACAAATTTCTTCTTAACAAACTATATTTTTGGCAATTCGGTTAGGACATCTACTTTGACCACACAGCTGTCATACCACTCAGGAAGGAAACATGTTCTGTCTCCTAGAGATGAATGTATTTTGGTGCAAAAAGTACAAATCAATCCCAGAACAAGAGCAAAGGACCTTGTGAAGATGCTGGAGGAAACAGTATCTATATCCACAGTAAAACGAGTCCTATATCGACATAACCTGAAAGGCCGCTCAGCAAGAAAGAAGCCACTGCTCCAAAACCGCCATAAAAAAAGCCAGACTACGGTATGCATCTGCACATGGGGACAAAGATGGTACTTTTTGAAGAAATGTCCTTTGGTCTGATGAAACAAAAAGGAAGTGTTTGGTCATAATGCCCATCGTTATGTTTGGAGGAAAAAGAGGGAGGCTTGCAAGCCAAAGAACACCATCCCAACCGTGACCCACAGGTGGTGGCAGCATCATGTTGTGGGGGTGCTTTGCTGCACGAAGGACTGGTGCACTTCACAAAATAGATGGCATCATGAGGAAAGAAAATTATGTGGATATATTGAAGCAACATCTCAAGACATCAGTCAGGAAGTTAAAGCTTGGTCGCAAATGGGTCTTCCAAATGGACAATGACCCCAAGCATACTTCCAAAGTAGTGGCAAAATGGCTTAAGGACAACAAAGTCAAGGTATTGGAGTAGCCATCACAAAGCCCTGACCTCAATCCTATAGAAAATGTGTGGGCAGAACTGAAAAAGCGTGTGTGAACAAGGAGGCCTACAATTCTGACTCCGTTACACGAGCTGTCAGGAGGAATGGGCCAAAATTCACCCAACAATTGTGGGAAGCTTGTGGAAGGCTACCTGAAACGTTTGACTCAAGTTCAACAATTTAAAGGCAATGATACCAAATACCAATTGAGTGTATGTAGACTTCTGACCCACTGGGAATGTGATGAAAGAAATAAAAGCTGAAATAAATCATTCTCTCTGCTATTATTCTGACATTTCACATTTTTTAAATGAAGTGGTGATCCTAACTGCCTTAAAACAGGGCATTTCTACTAGGATTAAATGTCAGGAATTGTGAAACTGAGTTGAAATGTATTTCGCTAATGTGTATGTAAACTTCCGACTTCAACTGTATATACATGTAGGTAGAGTTATTAAAGTGACTATGCATATATGATAACAACAGAGTAGAAGCGGTGTAAAAGGGGAAGAGGGGGCAATGCAAACAGTCTGCGTAGCCATTTCATTAGATTTTCATTAGTTTTATGGCTTGGAAGTAAAAAACTGTTTAGAAGCTTCTTGGACCTAGACATGGCGCTCTGGTACCCCTTGCCATGCGGTAGCAGAGAGAACAGTCTATGACTAGGGTGGCTGGAGTTTGACAATTTTTAGGACCTTCCTCTGACACCGCCTGGTATAGAGGTCCAGGATGGCAGGAAGCTTTGCGCCAGTGATGTACTGGGCCGTACGCACCACCCCCTGTAGTGCCTTGCGGTTGGAGGTCAAGTGGTTGCCATACCAGACAGTGATGCAAAAAGTCTGAATGCTCTCGATGGTGCAGCTGTAGAACCTTTTGAGGATCTGAGGACCCATGCCAAATCTTTTCAGTCTCCTGAGGGGGAATAGGTTTTATCGTGCCCTCTTCATCACTCTCCTTCTTGGTCAAATAGGCCTTACACAGCCTGGAGGTGTGTTGGGTCATTGTCCTGTTGAAAAACAAATGATAGTCCATATAAGCGCAAACCAGCATGGCTACCACAGCATTCCCCAGCAATTAAACCATCCCATCTGGTTTGCGCTTAGTGGGACTATCATTTGTTTGAGTAGGTGTGTCCAAACATTTGACTGGTACTGTATGTATTTTGCGAAATTTGTGTTTTGAGAAGACAACTACATTTTAAAACCCGCATTTACTGTTTTATAAAAGGCCACAGACTTCTGTGTCTTGTGGACTCTATTTTGAAAATCTACAACATTGTTCTGAAAAATGCTTGTACACGATTGAGAAAAACGGTAATATCTTATCTATTGAAACCTGGGCATCCTACTTTACTTGTGACATTACTGTCCTTTTACTTTCATTGAATCATATTCTCAAACTTTCCTTCATTCGCTGGTAGGGAAGAATGGGGGAAATTGTTTGAAAGTTGCGCATTTACTATTATTAGGGGAGACTGGGGGAAGTTGTAACATATTTAGTCTTCATCTATTATGGACCTGTTTGGAAATTTTTGTACTTGTTTCATTCCGTTTGCATCTTTTTAAGAAACGTTTTGCAACAGAATCGGCAGAATGAATACATCCCCCTGATCACACCCGCGCACAGTTCACTTTCATAGCAGTCACATAAAGCATCACTTTTCTCGTTATATAATTCCTTCTTGCATCTACACACTCTCCTCTCTTCTTTTCCCTTCACCTGTGGACTTCACAACATAACACAACAGCTGTCTGTGACCAGGTGCAAAAACCTCTCCAAGCCAAACCTTCATACCATAACCGCTAACCAGCCTACATCGTTGTTACCATATTAACTTTATAGTCAACAAACTACAACTAACGCAGTAGTAAACCCACAATCTAATCCATGTGTACAATCACGCAGTACAATGTACAGCAAGCAGTTTAACAGTTACACTGGTGGTCCCCAGTGTCAATAAATGAATAAAACCGAAAGCTTACCTTGACTTGGAAGAGTTGCGTTGTTGGATAGCCTTAGCCAGCTAGCCAACTTAAGTAGCATTCCTCTCTGTTTGAGCCAGGTTGAGTAGGCTAAATTAGCTGCTTTAGCGAAGTAAGTGAAAGGTAAACTAAGAAGAAGAAAAAATACAATTAAATATCTCTCTCTCTCTCTCTGCTGCTTCTCAATTTTTTAAGAAAATAATTTGTTCAAAACTGTTCAACTATTGCCTTCCTCTCTTTTACTCACCACATTTTATGCACTGCAGTGCTAGCTAGCTGTAGCTTATGCTTTCGGCACTACGTTCATTCTCTGATCCTTTGATTGGATGGGCGAGATGTTAGTTCATACTGCAAGAGATCTGATAGGTTGGAACACATCGTCATATTTACTCTATAAGTCCGTGGAAGAAGGTGTGAACCATGAGCCTCCTAGGTTTTGTATTGAAGTCAATGTACCCAGAGGAAGGTGCTGTTGAGACTACTGTAGAACTTTATTGCGAAACAGTGTCTTTAATCAGTTATGTAGTATTTAGTATAATTGAATTTAAAAAGGATTTTAAAAATGTATGTTCATTATTTCCATTTTTATGAAATTCACTGAGTGGGATGGACCTCCAATTCCACTGAGGAGCCTCCATCGGTGGCGTGACTACAATAGTCAGACGGGTTGGCTAAAGCTACAGATCTGAGACCAGATTAGCCTTGCACAATGGTGACATAAGTGTGCCATCTAAGCTACCTACTTCAGGTAAACCTAACCTGAATGTTTCCTGAGTTGAGTGCTTCCTTCATCCAGTGTGTTTCTCTGTTGCCAGACTCGCTCCCTGCTCGGCGTGTTTGAGGAGGATGCAGCTGCCATATCGAAATACTCCCAGCAGCTCTTCCAGGCCATGCACAGAATCTACGATGCACAGGTGAGCAATGACCTCTGGGATATGCTCATGCCAGTTAGTGTCCGGGCTTTTAAAAACAAGCAAAAATGCAAGCATGCACACAATCAAAACTCTCACACACACACACACACCTTTTCTTTATATTGCTCCTACAGCTAGTTAGATGAAACGGACATGACTCTTTTTTTTTTTCAGAATGAGTTGAGTGCTGCCACCCATCTCACCTCCAAACTTCTGAAGGGGTATGAGAAACAGGTAGGCCTATGTTCTCAGTGTCAACATGCTGGAATGATGTACAGTATGTATGTATTTCTTTTTCATGCATCTTCCAAGGAACCCTTACGATTTGAACATTAGTTGAATGCGCTGACTATGTCTCTCCAGATAAGAGCGTCTGATAAATGGCTGAATTCGCGAATGTAAAATGGTTTAGGGCTGACTGGGCTGTCTTTGCAGCGTTTCCCTCTTTGCTGCGATGACGAGGTCATGAGCTCTACTCTGCAGCAGTTTGCCAAAGTCATAGACGAGGTGAGAACACACGCAGCGGGTCTGCTGCTCTGCCCTCATTAACTCATCCTCCTTGTTGTGGCACGCTGCTGGTCAGATAGGATTACACCATCTTAATCTTTTTCATCTCTACCTTTTCTTAATTACAACCCACTATACACACTCTCCCACTTTGCACGTTCACCTCTCCTCTACTCTTCTTTTCTCCGTTCTCTTCATCTTAACCTCTTTCTTCCTTCTTTCTTTCTCTCTGTGTCTTAACCTTCATTAGTTACACTACACTGTAAACACTCACACTTTAACCGCTCCCTTCCTTTCTCTTTCTTCTATTGCTTCCTCCATTCCGTCCATCTTAACCTCTACATTTCTTCTCTCCTTTCCTTCTCTCTGTCTTAACCTCTCCCTTTCTGTTCTCCTTTCCTTTCTCTCTGTCTTAACCTCTCCCTTTTTCTTCCCTCCTTTCCTTCTCTCTGTCTTAACCTCTCCCTTTTTTCTTCCCTCCTTTCCTTCTCTCTGTCTTAACCTCTCCCTTTTTTCTTCCCTCCTTTCCTTTCTCTCTGTCTTAACCTCTCCTTTTTTCTTCCCTCCTTTCCTTCTCTCTGTCTTAACCTCTCCCTTTTTTTCTTCCCTCCTTTCCTTTCTCTCTGTCTTAACCTCTCCCTTTTTTCTTCCCTCCTTTCCTTCTCTCTGTCTTAACCTCTCCCTTTTTTCTTCCCTCCTTTCCTTTCTCTCTGTCTTAACCTCTCCCTTTTTTCTTCCCTCCTTTCCTTCTCTCTGTCTTAACCTCTCCCTTTTTTCTTCCCTCCTTTCCTTCTCTCTGTCTTAACCTCTCCCTTTTTCTTCCCTCCTTTCCTTCTCTCTGTCTTAACCTCTCCCTTTTTTCTTCCCTCCTTTCCTTTCTCTCTGTCTTAACCTCTCCCTTTTTTCTTCCCTCCTTTCCTTCTCTCTGTCTTAACCTCTCCCTTTTTTCTTCCCTCCTTTCCTTCTCTCTGTCTTAACCTCTCCCTTTTTTCTTCCCTCCTTTCCTTTCTCTCTGTCTTAACCTCTCCCTTTTTTCTTCCCTCCTTTCCTTCTCTCTGTCTTAACCTCTCCCTTTTTCTTCCCTCCTTTCCTTCTCTCTGTCTTAACCTCTCCCTTTTTTCTTCCCTCCTTTCCTTTCTCTCTGTCTTAACCTCTCCCTTTCTGTTCTCCTTTCCTTCTGTCTGTCTTAACCTCTCCCTTTTTTCTTCCCTCCTTTCCTTCTCTCTGTCGTAACCTCTCCCATCATTCACTCCACACAGGCTACTCCCTCACTCTTCACTTCAAGCCATCCCTTCCTTCACTCTTGTTTTTTTCCATATCCCTTCCATCTTTCTTCCTTCCTTCTCTCTCTTCCATCTCTCTAACCTCCCCCACCTCTCCTCTCCACCTGTCTGATGAGGAACACAAGACACATTTCCCGAGGAGATTCAGTAACGTAACTAACCTGTCTTCTCTCCCACAGCTGAGTTCCTGTCATGCAGTGCTGTCCACTCAGCTGGCTGATGCCATGATGTTTCCCATCACTCAGTTTAAGGAGAGGGACTTAAAAGGTAGGACTCTTTCAGAGTTCCATTCTCATGTTGTATTGTTTATACAGAGATCATGTACATTAACGAGAGATGGCGACAGATTAGAGGGATGACTGGTGAAGAGGTGGGACTGGGGATCGGAGCCCTGGTCCCCAAGGGCATGTCGTTCAAGGGTGGCTGCGCTTGGTAGTGGCAGAATGTGAGTCGTTTGAAATGGACGTTAACCTTCTCTCTCTCTCTCCCCTACAGAGATCCTGACCCTGAAGGAAGTGTTCCAGATTGCCAGCGATGGTGAGTGAGAACTATTCAGTAAAACATGAAAACTTAATGTTGTGATGTTGGCGTGATGTCTTGTTACAAAGCCCATGTTGTAAATGTAATAACACATTTTCTGTCGACAGATCACGACATGGCCATCAACAGATACAGCCGTCTCTCTAAAAGGAGGGACAATGAGAAGGTAAGATTTCTTAATATAACGTGATGTTGTTGTATCAATAACTTCCTCGCCAAATAAAACCTGACATTTGTGTGCGCGCTTCCATGTGTATGTCTGCGTGCGTTTGTTGTGTATGTGTGTGTGTGTGTGTGTGCGCGTCTTCTCTCCAGGTGAAGGGCGAGGTGATGGAGGATGTGTACACCTCCAGGAAGAAGCAGCACCAGACCATGATGCACTACTTCACAGCTCTCAACACGCTGCAGTACAAGAAGAAGATGTCCCTCCTGGAGCCACTGCTGGGATACATGCAAGCACAGGTACATCAGCCTTACTTTCTCTCTCTCCTCTCTCTCTCTCTCTCTCTCTTGCTCTGTAACGGTTTTGACTTGAGGTTATTATTTATAGGGGTGCCAGGTAGGTTGTGCCTACCAGAGAAAACATTGGTTTCTCCTTTTAGTTTGGGTGGGAATGAGTCCCATCTGGTCCGTCAAGTCTACACCAATACAAAGGACTTATGTAAAAGTCAGGATGGAAATAAACTTTTCATAAACCCTTAAAACATTGGAAAGAACTTCAAAAACAACTATATTCTTTTGCGTGGGTTGTATTAGCAACAAAAATGATTACACACACACATATAATAATATTACAATGAGTTCTGGTTCCTCCAGAAATGTCCTGTACCTCGGGCCTAAAAAGAGTCCTGCCCGGTAAAGGAGTTCAGTGAACTCAAGTGACTTTGGTCACGCAATGTTTGTCCGTTCATTCAGTGTAGCGTAAACCCAGTATTAAACATACCATCAATATAACAATTATTTTACCACAGAACTTAAAGCGTATCAACTCTTACTAAGTCCTCAACTACAACTAACTACATAAATCATCACAGTATACCTCACATCAAAACAAATGAAATACCGTATACAAAAAGGTTGTAGTCGGTCGGTCAGTCAGACAATCCAATCCGCCAACAGATCTCCAGCGGAGAAAGGCCACGAAGAACAGAGAGGTGTAGTCCACGGACGCAAAGAGTGGATCCCATCCTGGGTAAACTCTATTAGGCTACAAAACACACTTTTAACGGCAACAAAACAAACGGAATAGAGAAGCTTCGGAACTGAGGGTTGAACACATCCTCATTCACGTCTCCATCACAACCCCACTTTTGCGCAGCTGATGCTGGCTATTTAATTGGGAATTAAAGGGAAAGCGCCCTATTGGAAGGAGCTGCACTGAGACGGTTCAGAAAAATTCAGGGCCGTCCCAGCTCGCTCTGTATTTCTTTCTCACTCTCGCTCGCTGTATTTCTTTCTCTCTCTTGCTCGCTCTGTATTTCTTTCTCTCTCTCGCTCTCTGTATTTCTTTCTCTCTCTCGCTCTCTGTATTTCTTTCTCTCTCTCTCTCGCTCTCTGTGTTTCTTTCTCTCTCTCTCGCTCTCTGTGTTTCTTTCTCTCTTGCTCTCTGTATTTCTTTCTCTCTCTCTTGCTCTCTGTATTTCTTTCTCTCTCTCGCTCGCTCTCTGTAGTTCTTTCTCTCTCTCGCTCGCTCTGTAGTTCTTTCTCTCTCTCGCTTGCTCTCTGTATTTCTCTCTCTCTCTCGCTTGCTCTGTATTTCTTTCTCTCTCTCTCTCTCGCTCTCTGTAGTTCTTTCTCTCTCTCGCTTGCTCTCTGTAGTTCTTTCTCTCTCTCTCGCTCTCTGTGTTTCTTTCTCTCTCTCGCTCGCTCTCTGTTGTTCTTTCTCTCGCTCGCTCTCTGTATTTCTTTCTCTTTCTCGCTCGCTCTCTGTATTTCTTTCTCTCTCTCGCTCGCTCTCTGTATTTCTTTCTCTCTCTCGCTCGCTCTCTGTAGTTCTTTCTCTCTCTCGCTCGCTCTCTGTAGTTCTTTCTCTCTCTCGCTCGCTCTCTGTAGTTCTTTCTCGCTCTCTGTTGTTCTTTCTCTCTCTCGCTCGCTCTCTGTTGTTCTTTCTCTCTCTCGCTCGCTCTCTGTAGTTCTTTCTCTCTCTCGCTCGCTCTCTGTTGTTCTCTCTCTCTCGCTCTCTGTAGTTCTTTCTCTCTCTTTCTCTCTCTCGCTCGCTCTCTGTATTTCTTTCTCTCTCTCGCTTGCTCTCTGTAGTTCTTTCTCTCTCTCGCTCGCTCTCTGTTGTTCTTTCTCTCTCGCTCGCTCTCTGTATTTCTTTCTCTCTCTCGCTCGCTCTCTGTAGTTCTTTCTCACTCTCTGTTGTTCTTTCTCTCTCTCGCTCGCTCTCTGTATTTCTTTCTCTCGCTCGCTCTCTGTAGTTCTTTCTCTCTCTCGCTCGCTCTCTGTAGTTCTTTCTCTCTCTCGCTCACTCTCTGTAGTTCTTTCTCTCTCTCGCTCGCTCTCTGTTGTTCTTTCTCTCTCTCGCTCGCTCTCTGTTGTTCTTTCTCTCTCTCGCTCGCTCTCTGTTGTTCTTTCTCTCTCTCGCTCGCTCTCTGTTGTTCTTTCTCTCTCGCTCGCTCTCTGTAGTTCTTTCTCTCTCTCGCTCGCTCTCTGTAGTTCTTTCTCGCTCTCTGTTGTTCTTTCTCTCTCTCGCTCGCTCTCTGTATTTCTTTCTCTCTCTCGCTCGCTCTCTGTAGTTCTTTCTCTCTCTCGCTCACGCTCTGTAGTTCTTTCTCTCTCTCGCTCGCTCTCTGTAGTTCTTTCTCTCTCTCGCTCGCTCTCTGTAGTTCTTTCTCTCTCTCGCTCACTCTCTGTAGTTCTTTCTCTCTCTCGCTCGCTCTCTGTTGTTCTTTCTCTCTCTCGCTCGCTCTCTGTTGTTCTTTCTCTCTCGCTCTCTCTCTGTAGTTCTTTCTCTCTCTCGCTCGCTCTCTGTAGTTCTTTCTCTCTCTCGCTCGCTCTCTGTTGTTCTTTCTCTCTCTCGCTCGCTCTCTGTAGTTCTTTCTCTCTCTCGCTCGCTCTCTGTAGTTCTTTCTCTCTCTCGCTCTCTGTAGTTCTTTCTCTCTCTCGCTCGCTCTCTGTTGTTCTTTCTCTCTCTCGCTCGCTCTCTGTAGTTCTTTCTCTCTCTCGCTCTCTGTAGTTCTTTCTCTCTCTCGCTCGCTCTCTGTTGTTCTTTCTCTCTCTCTCTTGCTCTCTGTAGTTCTTTCTCTCTCTCGCTTGCTCTCTGTATTTCTTTCTCTCTCTCTTGCTCGCTCTGTATTTCTTTCTCTCTCGCTCTCTGTATTTCTTTCTCTCTCTCGCTCTCTGTATTTCTCTCTCTCGCTCGCTCTCTGTATTTCTTTCTCTCTCTCTCTCACTCTCTGTATTTCTTTCTCTCTCTCTCTCACTCTCTGTATTTCTTTCTCTCTCTCTCTCTTGCTCTCTGTATTTCTCTCTCTCTCTCGCTCTCTGTGTTTCTTTCTTTCTCTCTCTCGCTCGCTCTCTGTATTTCTTTCTCTCTCTCTCTCGCTCTCTGTGTTTCTTTCTCTCTCTCGCTCGCTCTCTGTATTTCTTTCTCTCTCTCGCTCGCTCTCTGTAGTTCTTTCTCTCGCTCGCTCTCTGTAGTTCTTTCTCTCTCTCGCTCGCTCTCTGTAGTTCTTTCTCTCTCTTGCTCGCTCTCTGTTGTTCTTTCTCTCTCTCGCTCGCTCTCTGTATTTCTTTCTCTCTCTCTTGCTCTCTGTAGTTCTTTCTCTCTCTCGCTTGCTCTCTGTAGTTCTTTCTCTCTCGCTTGCTCTCTGTAGTTCTTTCTCTCTCTCTCTCTTGCTCTCTGTAGTTCTTTCTCTCTCTCTCTCGCTCGCTCTCTGTATTTCTTTCTCTCTCTCTTGCTCTCTGTAGTTCTTTCTCTTGCTTGCTCTCTGTAGTTCTTTCTCTCTCTCGCTCGCTCTCTGTAGTTCTTTCTCTCTCTCGCTCGCTCTCTGTAGTTCTTTCTCTCTCTCTTGCTCTCTGTAGTTCTTTCTCTCTCTCGCTTGCTCTCTGTAGTTCTTTCTCTCTCGCTTGCTTTCTGTAGTTCTTTCTCTCTCTCTCGCTTGCTCTCTGTAGTTCTTTCTCTGTCTCGCTCGCTCTCTGTAGTTCTTTCTCTCTCTCTCGCTCTCTGTAGTTCTTTCTCTCTCTCTTGCTCTCTGTAGTTCTTTCTCTCTCTCTCTCGCTCGCTCTCTGTATTTCTTTCTCTCTCTCTTGCTCTCTGTAGTTCTTTCTCTTGCTTGCTCTCTGTAGTTCTTTCTCTCTCGCTCGCTCTCTGTAGTTCTTTCTCTCTCTCACTCGCTCTCTGTAGTTCTTTCTCTCTCTCGCTCACTCTCTGTAGTTCTTTCTCTCTCTCGCTCACTCTCTGTAGTTCTTTCTCTCTCTCTCTCTCTCTCGCTCTCTGTCGTTCTTTCTCTCTCTCGCTCGCTCTCTGTTGTTCTTTCTCTCTCTCGCTCTCTGTCGTTCTTTCTCTCTCTCGCTCACTCTCTGTTGTTCTTTCTCTCTCTCGCTCTCTGTCATTCTTTCTCTCTCTCTCGCTCTCTGTTGTTCTTTCTCTCTCTCGCTCTCTGTCGTTCTTTCTCTCTCTCGCTCGCTCTCTGTTGTTCTTTCTCTCTCTCGCTCGCTCTCTGTTGTTCTTTCTCTCTCTCGCTCGCTCTCTGTTGTTCTTTCTCTCTCTCTCTTGCTCTCTGTAGTTCTTTCTCTCTCTCTCTCGCTCTCTGTCATTCTTTCTCTCTCTCGCTCGCTCTCTGTCGTTCTTTCTCTCTCTCGCTCGCTCTCTGTCGTTCTTTCTCTCTCTCGCTCGCTCTCTGTCGTTCTTTCTCTCTCACGCTCGCTCTCTGTCGTTCTTTCTCTCTCTCGCTCGCTCTCTGTATTTCTTTCTCTCTCTCTCTCTCCCTGCTGGAGCATATATTCTGACCAGCATGTCTGTGTCTCTGTATATCCCAGATCAGCTTCTTCAAGCTGGGATCAGAGAACCTGACCCAGCAGTGGGAAGACTTCCTCACCGACATAGGAACCAGTGTTCAGAAGTAAGCTTCATCTCCTATCCCCCAACCCCTTGAGATTTGTAGAGATCTGAAAAGATTGGATAGTCTTCAGCAATGGTGGTAGCTCCATCTTGCCCTCTATGAGGCCAAGTGGAATTGTCATAATGCTTTTTTTAAATTAAGGCCGGGCGTGTAACGTGTTTGGTTGTGTCCAGTGTCCGCAGGGAGATGGCCGGGGAGGTGGATGTGATGCAACAGACCATCCAGGATATGGAGCAGGCCAATGACCTCCTCTATATGCCTGACCCTGACCCCAGCCTGGTTCCTGTCAACCGCAACCTCACACGCAAGGCCGGCTACCTCAACACTCGCAAGTAAGAAATGACTGCCTAGCCAAACAAACTGACCTTCCTCAGTCCTGCAACACTGTAGTTCAAGACCAACATATATTTTAAATAAACCCCTGGGTTAGTAAATCAAATAAAAAGTCTGCTCGTTTCTATTTGAAGCAACAGTAGGGCAGCTCCTGCTTGTTTTTAAACTGATGCTTTTATTCATTTCTAGTGAAAGTGAATACGGTCCAAAGTGCCTTAATCGGAACGACAATATGTTTCTACCGTGTTTTTACTCCTAAATGTGTTTCCTAAGTAAAACGGGCTTAGTGTCGTCATCCTGGGAGCGACAGTACTTCTTCACCCAGGGAGGGAACCTGATGAGCCAGGCGCGGGGGGACGTGGCGGGGGGTCTTGTCATGGATATAGACAACTGCTCCGTCATGGCCGTGGACTGTGAGGACCGACGCTTCTGCTTCCAGATCACATCCTTCGACGGCAAGAAGTAATTGACTGCATATTAAAGCTTGTTGTTTTTTTTAACTAGCGATAACCGCTTTATGAAGTGTTGTTGTTACCTGAAGATTTCTAACTTAGTCACAAAAGAAAATGTGAATTTCCACAGACGTTACTGATGCGCTCTGTCTTTGTTTCAGAGTGGCCATCTTGCAGGCAGAGAGCAGGAAGGATTGTGAAGAGGTGCGACAGTAGTTTTAATGAAATGTATTGTGGATGTGTTTATGTATTGTATAAATGTATAATGTAGCTGTGGTATCTCTTAATAACACTGTCCTGTGCTCCTCTTTCCTCCCTCAGTGGATTGCAACGATTAACAACATCTCAAAGAGGATATATCTCAGTGAGAACCCAGAGGTGAGTATCTTGCTATGCTCTGGAAAAGCCTGTGCTTGCATCATCTTTATATTTAGTTGATATTATCATAGATCGAGCAATGCTCCAACACCCCTGTGTGTGTCCATGGTGTGACATTCACCTAGCCAGTGCTGGATGTCTGGGATGGGATGTGGTTAGTGTGAATCTCATCTGCCCTCTTTCTCTCTGTTGCCAAGCGCATTTCCTCTTTGCTGAAATGCCCTCTTTCTATTGGCAGGAAATCGCAGCCAGAGTGAACCAATCAGCTCTTGAGGCTGTGACACCATCTCCCTCCTTCCAGCAGAGGCATGAGAGTTTGCGGCCGAGCACGTGGGTTTCTGAACCGTCTCTCCTCACACAATCATAGACTTCATTATTTGGGCCTGGAGTTTTTCCTGATCTGACTACGAAAATCTCTAGGCTTGGTTATACACATTACAGCCTATAGCTAGCCTAGCCTAGCTCACCCTGTAACTTGGAGACAAGTATTTTTCCTGGTTTAGTCACATGGTCTGGAAAAACTCCTGACCCTACTGTAGTGAAAGGTCTCTTGAGTACACCTTTTTTCTTATGTTCAATGAGGCTAGCATCCCTCGTTTCCATCTCTCTAACCTCCATCTCTTTTCTGTTCCCTGGGTCTCGTCCATCCATCTCTACATCTATCCGTCCCGTGTAGACAAGGGCGGCCACCGGCAGCGCGGGCCAGCAGTGTGAGCTCGGCAGGCTCTGAGACGGCCTCCCCGGCCCTCTCCGTCCTCTCCTTGGACGCACTGGTGGCTCCAAACACGCCCATCCAGTTTGACATCATCTCTCCAGTCAGCGAGGAGGACGCAGGACAGGCGAAGGCTGCCAGACTGGGAAGGTCAGTACTACCCAGGGTTTCCTTAACGGTGTATAGGGGCAAGACTAGCCCATGGTATGTGTTGCATGGAAAAGAGTTCTGAGTCTACTACGCTGTGCCAGTCATGTTCTTAAGATGTGGGTGTGTTTCTTTGCTCCCCCTTTTTTGAAAGAAGGACCAATCCTTTTGGTGAATCCGGAGGCACACCAGCTGAGGAGAGTGAAGGTGTGTGTGTGTGTGTGTGTGTGTGTGTGTGTGTGTGTGTGTGTGTGTGTGTGTGTGTGTGTGTGTGTGTGTGTGTGTGTGTGTGTGTGTGTGTGTGTGTGTGTGTGTGTGTGTGTGTGTGTGTGTGTGTGTGTGTTTCTCTCTCAGGTTAAAAGCGAAAGATGAATTTCTGTGAAAAAGAAAAGAAAATTGACAATATGTGTCCATCCAGGCTCTATCCTGCACCAGCTGTTCTTTGCGCGTTTCCTGGGCTGTATGGAGGTGCAGAATGCGGACAGCTCTGACGTCATCTATGAGACCATGAGACAGATCCTAGCAGCCAGAGCCATACACAACATCTTCAGGATGACAGAGTCTCACCTGCTGGTCACCTGCGAATGCCTCAAGTGAGACACAAGCTCTTTGCCCTTATGATACAGGCATGGAAATTAATTCAATTCACAGACTTATCCTGTGTGTTGTTTTTGTTTTCAGGCTCATCGATCCTCAGACACAAGTCACACGGCTGAGGGTAGGCATGTGACTGATTGATTGTACAGTTGAAGTTTACAAACACTTAGGTTGGAGTCATTAAAACTCGTTTTTCAACCACTCCACAAATGTCTTCTTAACAAACTATAGTTTTGGCAAGTCGGTTAGGAATATTTCCAACAATTGTTTACAGACCGATTATTTCACTTATAATTCACTGTATCCCAATTCCAGTGGGTCAGAAGTTTACATACACTAAGTTGACTGTGCCTTTAAACAGCTTGGAAAATTCAAGGAAATTATGTCATAGCTTTAGAAGCTTCTAATAGGCTAATTGACATAATGTGAGTCAATTGGTGGTGTATCTGTGGATGTATTTCAAGGTCTACCTTCAAACCCAGTGCCTCTTTGCTTGACACCATGGGGAAATCTAAAGAAATCAGCCAAGACCTCCACAAGTCTGGTTTATCCTTGGGAGCAATTTCCAAAGGCCTGAAGGTACCACGTTCATCTGTACAAACAATATTATGCAAGTATAAACACCATGGGACCACACAGCCGTCATACCACTCAGGAAGGAGACGCGTTCTCTCTCCTAGAGATGAACGTACTTTGGTATGAAAAGTCCAAATCCATCCCAGAACAACAGCAAAGGACTTTGTGAAGATGCTGGAGGAAACAGGCACAAAAGTATCTATATCTACAGTAAAATGAGTCCTATATCGACATAACCTGAAAGGCCGCTCAGAAAGGAATAAGCCACTGCTCTAAAACCGCCATAAAGACGCCAGGCTACAGTTTACAACTGCACATGGGGTCAAAGATCATACTTTTTGGTGAAATGTCCTCTGGTCTGATGAAACAAAAATAGAACTGTTTGGCTATAATATCCATTGTTATGTTTGGAGGAAAAATAGGGAGGCTTGCAAGCCGAAGAACACCATCCCAACCGTGACGCACGGGTGTGGCAGCATCATATTGTGGGGGGTGCTTTGTTGCAGGAGGGACTGGTGCACTACACAAAATAGATGGCAACATGAGGAAAGAAAATTATGTGGATATATTGAAGCAACATCTCAAGACATCAGTCAGGAAGTCGAAGCTTGGTCGCAAATGGGTCTTCCAAATGGACAATGACTCCAAGCATACTTCCAAAGGCGAACAAAGTCAAGGTATTGGAGTGGCCATCACAAAGCCCTGACCTCAATCCTATAGAAAATTTGTGGGCAGAAATGAACACGCGTGTGTGAGCAAGGAGGCCTACAAACCGGACTCAGTTACACCAGCTCTGTCAGGAAGAATGGGCCAAAATTCACCCAACTTATTGTGGGAAGCTTGTGGAAGGCTACCCGAAACGTTTGACCCAAGTTAAACAATTTAAAGGCAATGCTACTAAATACTAATTGAGTGTATGTAAACTTCTGACCCAATTGGAATGTGATGAAGGAAATAAAAGCTGAAATAAATCATTCTCTCCGCTATTATTCTGACATTACACATTTTAAAATAAAGTGGTGATCTTAACTGACCTAAGACAGGGATTTGTTACTAGGATGAAATGTCAGGAACTGAGTTTAAATGTATTTGGCTAAGATGTATGTAAACGTCCAACTTCAACTGTATGTAATATCACTGTCAAGATACATGATGTTGTCGAGACTTGATGTTTCACGTGACTTCTTGATTTCCTTCTCTCTCTGCCCCTCTCCCTGCTGCCCCCCCCCTTCTCTCTCCCTCCCCCAGTTCCCTCTCTCCAGCGTGGTGTTGTGTGCTGCCCACCAGGAGAATAAGCGTCTGTTTGGATTTGTTCTGCAGACTGCAGAAGGCAGGGTGGACGGACGACCTATCATTGTCTGCTACATCTTTGAGTCCAACAATGATGGGGAAAAGGTAGATTCTGCTCTGCTGTGTAGCCTTTCTTATTCCATGATATGTAGGTAGAGCCAGTAGTTTAGGGCTGTAACTAGGGCATAGTTACACCACATTTTCCTGGTCAACCACACATGCCAATGTCTTTTTATGATCAGGAACAAGTCCTGGCTAGGAATAAGCATATTGTGTCTATGTAGTAATGGCACTATCAGTTAAAACAGCTTATAGTTTCCGTGTTGTGGCAAAATGAAGACATTTGCATGTGTGTCTACTGTTACCCATGGTCATTTGTCGTTATCTCCGAGTGTATGTTGTGTTGTCCTCCTTTCAGATCTGTGACAGTGTGGGGCTGGCCAAACAGATAGCGTTCCACTCCGAGATGGTAAGAAATGTGAGAAGTCGAACTCTCTGTTCTAGTGGAATTCATTTGTTAAGGTGAACCGTCGTTGCTCACGTGGGACCTTTTACTGTTTTCATTTTTTTTTTTTTTTTTTGCTGACTCAGGATCGCAAAGCCACGGAGAAGAAGAAGGAGCAGGACAGGGCCAAGGAGAAACAGCAGGAGGAGCTGAGTAAA
Organism: Oncorhynchus gorbuscha; assembly: GCF_021184085.1. Classification (NCBI taxonomy): domain Eukaryota; kingdom Metazoa; phylum Chordata; class Actinopteri; order Salmoniformes; family Salmonidae; genus Oncorhynchus; species Oncorhynchus gorbuscha. Next base: position 57,739,480 of record NC_060175.1, read on the forward strand.
CAGAAACAGATTGAAAAGGTGTCCCAGAAATTCTATCAAAATCACAATATAGTATCCTATTCTCGTTGACTCATTAATCAACGCCTATCTTGGCCGGTTTCTTGTCTGTAATCACAGCTGTATTACATTCTGTGTTCAATGATGTTACAGTAAACGGAATGATTTGATTAATTGATTTGATTAATCAATTAATTTTCATGAACCCACAGGACCTAGAGGAACAGAGCCGTTTGATTGCCGCCTTCAGTCGCCCCACCCCCCTTGCCGCTGGCACTGACGGACAGTTCCTGGTGCTGAGCAACAGCCAGTCAGAGGACAGCGATGCAGGAGTGGAGGGGCGGGAGAAGGGTGAGTCAGAGGCCTAACAGAATGGAACCGAGAGATGTTACTGTTGGCTTTCACTGAATACTACTTTGGATGACCAAACCACTGGAAGTCAGTCATTTTCAATGGAGGGAGGCAACTTGAAGAGGTGACTTGAGGAGTCCATGAGAGATGCAACCATTGGGGACAATTTCACCAAGTTGAGCCAAAGTTAAACTTTTACGCAAATCATCAGCGATGCAACTGCTGGCTTTGATCCTCCGCTGGATAGGCTACCCCCCCCCCCCCCCCCCAACGTGCTGTTCAGAGGAAACACCCACGAGAGACATAGCCTTGTCCCAGATCTGTTTGTGATTTTGCCTACTCCATTGTCATTGTCGAACCAAACAATTGCATGACAATTCCAGAAGGAGTTGGCAAGAGAGCAGAAACAGACTCGCACCCAGGCTACAAGGGACAGGCTTGACTATGTGTTACCACAAAGTAGTATCCCATGAAAACAGACAGTTAGAGGTGGACTTGGTTCCTCTCCAGACGCCCACCTTGACTCCTCAACCCTGGGCCTGCACAAATACAGCCTCTCTGGTTTCACCTCTGGCTCCTACTGTTGGTCAATGAAGGAACAGGATTCAGAGTGCAGATAATCTTGATCAATAAAGGGCAAAATAAAATACTTCATAACATAAAAAAATAGAAAAAAAAGACCCCACAAGCTAAGATAAGAAGAGTAGAAAAAGAACTGTGTGACTGAACAATCAAAAGAATCCTTCCGGATCATTCTCCACCTTGTGTAAATGATCATGTATTTTATACTCGCAATTATATAGAAGTATACTGTCAGATAATATGGAAGAAGAAAAATAATGCTTTTCTGGTTTTGTTTATTTGGAAATTCAGGTGCAGTTCTGACTGAATACTATGGCTTCCTAAAAGTTAGAGATTATAGAGCGTATTAATATGGAGGGAAGACATTGCACATGTTAATACTGTAATAATAGATTTCTGTATTGTCTGCGTAAACAGTATACGTATTGTCTAATTAAGCAATAAGGCCCGAAGGGGTGTGGCCAATATACCATGGCTAAGGGCTGTTCTTATGCACGAAGCAACACCAAGTGCCTGGATACAGCCCTTAGTCGTGGTATACCCCCCCAAGGTGCCTTATTGCTATTATAAACTATTTACCGATATAATTATAGTAGTAAAACATGTTTTGTCAAACCCGCGGTATGCGGTCTGATATACCATGGCTGTCAGCCAATCGGAATTCAGAGCTCAAAGCACCCAGTTTATAATCTACAGCTGTGAAAAAGTACTTGCCCCCTGTATGATTTTTTTCTGTTTTTGCATATTTTTGATACTGAATGTTATCAGATCTTCAACCAAAACCTAATATTAGATAAAGGGAATCTGAGTTTACAAATAACACAAAAAAAGTCATACTTATTTTATTGATTTAATTAACAAAGTTATGCAACACCCAATTCCCCTGTGTGAAAAAGTGATTTCCCCCTTACACTCAGTAACTGGTTGTGCCACCTTTTAGCTGCAATGACTGCAACCAAATGCTTCCTGTAGTTGTTGATCAGTCTCTCACGTCGCTGTGGAGGAATGTTGGCCCACTCTTGCCTGCAGAACTGCTTTAACTCAGCAACATTTGTGGGTTTTCATGCATGAACTGCTCGTTTCAAGTCTTGCCACAACATCTCAATTGGGATTAGGTCTGGACTTTGACTAGGCCGTTCCAAAACTTCAAATGTATTGCTTTTTATCCATGTTCATGTAGACTTGTTTTGGATCATTGTCTTGCTGAATGACACAGCTGCGCTTCAGCTCACAGACGGATGGTCTGACATTCTCCTGCAGAATTCATGGTTCCTACTATTGAAGAAAGTCGTCTAGGTCCTGAGGCAGCAAAGCATCTCCAAACCATCACACTGCCACCACCATGCCTGATCGTTGGTATGAGGTTCTTACTGTGAAATGCAGTGTTTGGTTTTCGCCAGGCATAATAGGACCCATCTCATCCAAAAGGTTGACTCAAGTTTGCCAAAAAAGCCCCTGGAAGCACCTGGATGATCATCAAGACTCTTTGAAGGATGATTTATGGACAGATGAGTCAAAAGTATGACTTCTTGGACGGCATTGGTCCCGTTATGCCTGGTGGAAAGCTGACACTGCATTCCGCAGTAAGAACCCTGGTTCTCGGCGGTGGTGTGATGGTTTGGGGATGCTTTGCTGCCTCAGGACCTTGTCTACACTCAGCCCCTCGTCGTTAGCTAACAGGTTTGCATGTGCTTTGGATCCTATCATGAAGATAAATAATTGTCACATACATCCTCGTCAGTTTTTTTTTCCTCCATAACATTATTACTACCATTTGACTGAACCATGTTTTGTTTGGAGTGTGTTTTGGTTTCAAGATGATGATGTTGATCTTGTACCCCTAACACCAATAGTGGTATGCTCATAAATGAATCAACTTATTGCTATACCTACATCCTGAAGTGTCAATGTATTCATCTGCCAGGTTGAAGCAAGAACAACACTGTATTACAAAGTGCTAAATTAGGGCTGTGGCTTTAAGGTGTTGTTTTCTAACCCGTTAAGTACGTTCATCTGTAATGTATTGGAATGGTTTGTATGTTGCTCAGATAATTTCTGTATGAAGAAGCACACTACGTATGTATGCTATGTATAGGACATATTTCCAGAGGTGTTCGCTGACCTTTACCCATTGCTCAGATGTCAATTTGTTCTGAGCTCTGGCTGCAAATTTGATCAGCTCATAGAGAATACAACTACCATATCAACAAAGTGAAATTGATTCCGTTTATATAAATAGAAGTGATATCCCAGAAGGGTTGAGAATATTTATTATTTCCATTTTGGGGAAAGTTTTGGGAGTGGAAAACTGGTTACCTAGATGTTAATATGGGGGACTGCACTTTAGTACTTTATGCAGTGGGGGATATGCACCTATTTAATGTACATATTTCAGTGATTACTGTTTCAGTGTCCTAAAATAGCTTTTCAACAATAAATATACACTAATTCAAGGATTAGGGTTGTGTTTTATCGCTCCTGGTTCAAAGTGGTGTGTGTGTGTGTGTGTGTGTGTGTGTGTGTGTGTGTGTGTGTGTGTGTGTGTGTGTGTGTGTGTGTGTGTGTGTGTGTGTGTGTGTGTGTGTGTGTGTGTGTGTGTGTGTGTGTGTGTGCATGGCGCCTATAGGCTGCAAATAAGCCATATTCTTTCTTAGAGTAGCCTATTAAGTATTGCTCTTCTTTCAAAACAAAAAGACTGGGCGCGCCCGTGCACATTGACGTCCCTTGTGTCCAAATCCTCTCCGTTCCATTCAGCGCGAAAAGTAAACAAGTGAGCTATTTGTTTAAAGCTCCCGTTGTTCTGTTCGTTAAGGCGAGCACTAAGGCGAGCACTAATCTGCTTTTGAATAGGTCGATTCGAGGAGGAACAAATGTTACACACGATTTTCCAGCAACACGCCAACCTGCCGCTTTGACGGCTTTTGTTTGTCCCCAACATAATTCACCGTCCTATATGCATCACAACGGCAGGATGAGAGAATATTCATCAGGATTAAACCTAATAGTATTAGAGGATTATTATTAGGATTGGAATTATGTGATACTTGACTGGTCCCGCATAATAACGCCTGCAGACAGTAGGCCTATCTAAAATAGTGCCCAGGTTTGGCGACATGTGGGAATGGGTTTGATTTTCTACCTTGGTAGTTTTGAAGAAAAGGATGGCATTGCTTTTTTGTTTCAGTTCTAATATTACGTTTGACGAATCCACTGTCCTTAAGAGATAACACGTTTATGCCTAAATCTATTTACAACCCCCCTAATCTGAATCGGGTAACCTGCGACTCATCGCGCCCAGTGGTGGGGGGTATTCGATTCACATGCTAAACTTTTTAGAACCTCTGATTTTAATTAGTGACGTATGAAAATCCCTGATTCGTTTAAATCGTCACCTGAGCAGCCAGCATTCAGAGGCCAGTAACTTTTCAGAAGAGAGTTGGTTGACAGTATGGCTGCACCTACCGTTAGTTGCCAGATCAGGCTGGTTGACGCAAAGCCAGTTTTCACCATAGACAGCATCCTTGGGTTGAATTTGGACAGGCCAGGCCTACAAAATGTGTCTGTGAAGCTGTATCGACCTTGGACAGGTAAAACAATATTTATTTTCTCAAGTAAATTCTGATAATAACGTATGTCATTGTCTGTGGAGTTATGTTAGGTTTTGTCTGGTGTTTTTCAGAATTGGAACCAACGCAACAGAGAAGTCACACCATAGTCAATAGACCATCAGAGCCTTCCGCAGAGATAAAGGGGACAGTAGAAGAACAGAAGCTCAACTGTAAACGACACATTACGGAGTCCTACAGGAGAACATTAAACTGGTACATTGGGCGCAGGCCGCGGACGGCATTCAGTAGCACACAGGTAAAAAAATATATATATAATATAATAATAATATATGCCATTTAGCAGACGCTTTTATCCAAAGCGACTTACAGTCATGTGTGCATACATTCTACGTATGGGTGGTCCCGGGAATTGAACCCACTACCCTGGCGTTACAAGCGCCATGCTCTACCAACTGAGCTACAGAAGGACCACCCATACATATATATATATATATGTTTCATGCACAGATATGCACAGTGTTCACATGCCTCCATCGTGGTGCATCAGTAACAAAACATTTTAATAACATTTATTGTAGATAGCCTATTTATCGGCTGAAGGGCAGTTAACCTGTTTTATTTTACCAACATTTTGTTTGTATGATGTCATAACTGTGGGATTTTGCTGCAGGGTTACAGTTATCAGTATTTACATTTATCAGTATATACATTTGTGTTAAATGTGTATCAATTTGTGACAGATGTTTTCATGGAAATCCAATTTGATTGATATGATTTCTTCTTGGGGAGCAGATTGAAGTCTTGGAGAGTGTGTTTCTCATCAACTCCTATCCGGGTATTGACATCAGAGATGAACTGGCACAAAGGTTACATCTGGAGGAAGATAGAATACAGGTAGGCCTAAAATTAGCTGTTTTCGAAATTACATTTAAAATCGGCATGTTTTTACCCTGAGGCCTAACAAAGTTAATTTACTGTTCAATATGAAAAATAAATTAAATACAAGTTTTTTAACAATTCATTTGATTCATGTTAATTTATATACAGTTGAAGTCGGAAGTTTACATACACTTAGGTTGAAGTCATTAAAACTAGTTTTTTAACCACTCCACAAATTTCTTGTTAACAAACTATAGTTTTGGCAAGTTGGTTAGGACATCTATTTTGTGCATGACACAAGTATTTTTTCCAACAATTGTTTACAGACAGATTATTTCACTTATAATTCACTGTATCACAATTCCAGTGGGTCAGACAGAAGTTTTACATACAACAAAGTTGACTGTGCCTTTAAACAGCTTGGAAAATTCCAGAAAATGATGTCATGGCTTTAGAAGCTTCTGATAGGCTAATTGACATCATTTGAGTCAATTGGAGGTGTACCTGTGGATGTATTTCAAGACCTACATTCAACCTCAGTGCCTCTTTGCTTGGCATCATGGGAAAATCAAAAGAAATCAGCCAAGACCTCAGAAAAATAATTGTAGACCTCCACAAGTCTGGTTCATCCTTGGGAGCAATTTCCAAACGCCTGAAGGTACCACGTTCATCTGTACAAACAATAGTACGCAAGTATAAACACCATGGGACCACACAGCCGTCATACCGCTCAGGAAGGAGACGCGTTCTGTCTCCTAGAGATGAATGTATTTTGGTGCGAAAAGTGCAAATCAATCCCAGAACAACAGCAAACAGCACCCCTGAATAAGGCAGTTAACCCACTGTTCCCCAGTAGGCCATCATTGTAAATAAGAATTTGTTCTTAACTGACTTGCCTAGTTAAATAAAGGTTAAAACTATTTTTATTTTCTTTAACTGGACAGAGGAACTTTTTCTAGAAAGCCAGCATCCCGGAGTTGCCTCTTCACTGTTGCCGTTGAGACTGGTGTTTTGAGGGTACTATTTAAAGAAGCTGCCAGTTGAGGACTTGTGAGGCGTCTGTTTCTCAAACTAGACCCTCCTCTTGCTCGGTTGTGTACCGTGGCCTCCCACTCCTCTTTCTATTCTGGTTGGAGCCAGTTTGCGCTGTTCTGTGAAGGGAGTAGTACACAGCATTGTATGAGAGCCTCAGTTTCTTGGCAATTTCTTGCATGAAATAGCATTGATTTCTCAGAACAAGAATAGACTGACGGGTCTCAGAATAAAGTTCTTTGTTTCTGGCGATTTTGAGCCTGTAATCGAACCCACAAATGCTGATGCTCCAGATACTCAACTTGTCTAAAGATGGCCAGTTGTATTGCTTCTTTAATCAGTACAACAGTTTTCAGCTGTGCTAACATAGTTGCAAAAGGGTTTTCTAATGATCAATTAGCCTTTTAATATGATCAACTTGGATTAGCTAACAACATTTTTGAAAGGTAGTGTGTATATATGCAATTATATTTATATTAAAAAACTATTTGCTTGATCGCCTCACTTTACAAAATATTAATTTATATAAATTTGACAGTAAATCAACTTTGCAAGGCCTGACTTAATTGTTTTGTGATTCTACTTTGATTATTGAATTATAATTGCATTGTAACAGCTTTCAGCAGTTCTTGTTATTATACAGAATATGGACTGTTAATTACAATGTAACATGTAAAAAAATAAAATATGCCTGAGTACTTACAGCAATAACCTACTAGACAGGCATCTGCTCTAAAACTATGGTGTAAATTTTCTCAACAAAAAAATAGCTTTAAAGGCTGTTCTTAAAATCTCTGACACTGTTCCGTTCTCCACAGATCTGGTTTCAGAACCGCAGGGCCAAGCTGAAACGTTCTCACAGAGAGTCACAGTTCCTCATGGTGAAAAAAGCCTTCGCAGATCTCAAGGACAAAGAAGAGGAATAGTCCTTATGATAAACACAGACCTTATAGGGGCCTTAATTACCTTAATTAAGCCTCTCACTCTCTTTCTCCCTCTCTCTTTGCTCTCTCTCTCTATATATATATTTAATATATTCTATGATGTAAATGTACATTTTCCAGGGCAGCGTTTCCCAAACTCGGTCCTTGAGTCCCAGAGGTGTGCACGTTTTGCTTTTTTCCCTAGCGCTCCTAACCCTACACAGCTGCTTCGAATAATCCAAGCTTGATGATGAGTTGATTATATGAATCAGCTGTGTAGTGCTAGGGCTAAAAAGTAAACAAAACGTGCACCGAGTTTGGGAAACCCTGTTCTAGGGTATGTTCGTTTTTATAAACAGATAAGACCATTGTCAAATACATTTGTGGGTACGGCGTTTATTGAGCTATATTGGCAAGAATGTTTATCTTCTCCAACAGCAGAATACATTTCTGAAAGTTTAGATTATTCAATTATTTAGTTTGCAAGCAGCTGCAGGTTGTGGGTGTTCCCAGAACATCCAGAGTTAAGCTCTCCTTATTGTTCGAGAAACACCCCGGTAGGAACCAATTTGTCTCCTTCAGTAGTGCCTCAGCAAGACAATTAAGTTTAGGGGAGTGAGAGACAAAAGAGTAGCTGTGAGGAAGCCTGCCCTGCAGGCAACAGGAAGGAGAAGGTATAAAGGTTTAGACCGTAGAGAAAGCTTTGAGAAAAGAAAAGAAGAAAGTATATTTAAGATCATTTCAGATAATTGCATTTATGCTCTGGCAGGCATCCGCACCTCTCTTTTCTGACTAAAGAAGTAGGCCCATAAACCTCTATTTGTGGTGTCATGCAGTAAAATAAAGATAAGGAACAGGGAATTTAAGTTTACAACTCAAACCAATAGGCAACCTCTTGATTAACCCACTACTCTACTAACATGGTATGGCTGCAGTTTCAATGCCTTAACACAGGAGGGTGCTAAAGAATATCAAACGATTCTCTCTGTATGTCTGTCTCTCTCCTCCCCTCTCTCTCTGTCGAGTCCTTTGCCCCCTCCCCTACTCTGACTCTCTGGGTCTATTATACACTAATAAAATATAATTTCCCACAGAAAGAGTGAGTGATTGTTTTTTGCCCACATGTAGGCTACTGGACTCCTGTGTGATAATGTTTCCAATGCTCAGCATTCATGCAGCAGTAAAGAGGATATTCTTTTCATGACTTCAAATCAAACTTTATTTGTCACATGCGCCAAATACAACAAGTGTAGACTTTACCGTGAAATGCTTACTTACAAGCCCTTAACCCAACAGTGCGGTTCAAGAATAGTTAAGAAAATATTTACAGAGTAGACTAAAATAATAAGTAACACAATAAGAATAACAATAACGAGGCTATATACCGGTACCGAGTCAGTGTGCCGGGGTACAGGTTAGTGAAGTAATTTGTACATGTAGGTGGGGGTGAAGTGACTGCATAGATGATGAACAGCGAGTAGCAGCAGTAAACAAAATGGAGGGGAGGTCAATGTAAATGGTCCGGAGGTGATTTTATTAACTGTTCAATGGAGACACCAGATCACCTGAAATGTGTGATGGGTGTAACTGCACAGATACTGTCCCACATGCATCACTTTCCCATTAGGTTCTGAGTCAATTCCCACTTTGATCTTCTACATCTTATGTCTGTAGAAATCAGAGAACCTTGGCCAGCAGGAGTGCCACCGTTTCTATGTCTCAGCATCCACTATGAAGGAAGTTGGAGGTCGTTTTGAGAGGCAACTAGCATACTACCTTAGACTTCCAGTCATTGCACTAATGATATTTAGCAACTTCCTTCGAACTACACACAGAGACACAAAAATGGTATCCACAAGTTTCTGACACTAGAGAAGTAGATAAAGTGCTTCAATGTAAAAATCCCAAACTGTCCCTTTAACCATTTACCGACTGAGTTGTCTACTACAGATTGAGAACTACATAATGAAAATGTATGTTTGCAAAGTATAAAAATACAAACTATTGTATGTACAATTATGCCTATTTTGATTTTACTTCACAGTAAGTAAAACATCTGATATTGTCAGATATGTACTGTATATAACAAATGCATCCACAATGAAGTTGTTGGGGTCTTTTTGATAGTGGGGGGGTTCACTGCTTACTCAAATTGCATTAGTCAATACAGTACTGTCATACCATAATATATGCCATTATGTAGAACCCGCTTTTATCCAAACCACAACCGTGAGTCCACACATTTTCATATATGAACTCATTGGGAATCAAATCCACAAGTCTGGTGTTGCTTGTGCCACACTCTTCACTTTTCTCACTTTGGTGCAATTCTCACAAGTATCTGGTACATTTTCACAACTCTATGCACAGAAATCAAAACAGATCAAAATGGTTCATGTTTCAAAACTCTAAGCACTTTAAGACTTTTCCCTGCACCAAATCACTCTTTAAATTGAATATGTATCAAAGTATAGTTTTTCAAAATGCAATATTCATTTTACTTTAGATTTTTTTTGTCATGTGTTAATATAATTACACTGTAGAATTTTTTGTTTTACCTAAAATGTATCAATTTGGCATACATTTATAGTATAAAGAGGAGGAAGGGAAGCGCTAAAGCACACAACAGTACATTTTGGTAGACAGAAGGTGCTCTTTGGTAAAAGGAGTAAATTGGTCATCAAAAAGAAAGGAGGACCAAGGCACTCTTCAAATAATTAATTAAAATGCCTTTATTATTATGGCATGTTCAATAGAAACAAAGTTTATTTTTAAACGAGAAACCGTACTCCCTGACAAAGTTCATGCAGCCGTAACACGTCGGTAAAAAAAAAAAAAAACTAGTTTCTATTGAACATGCCATACTGATAAAGGCATTTTAATTAATTATTTGAAGAGTGCCTTGGTCCTCCTTTTTGTTGGCATACATTTATGTTCGAAGTTGAAACAAAATCATATATGGATGCGCCTGTAAATACATCATTCTCCATCACCCAGTGTGCTACAATAAGACAAAGTGGAAAGAGTCACGATGTCAAATCAAATTTTATTGGTCACATACATGGTTAGCTTGTGCTTCTAGTCCCGACAGTGCAGTAATATCTAACAAGTAATCTAACAATTTCCCAACAACTACCTAATACACACAAATCTAAGTAAAGGGATGGAATAAAAATATGAACACATAAATATATGGATGACCGAGCGGCATAGGCAAGATGCAATAGATGGTATATACACATGAGATGAGTAATGGAAGACATGTAAACATTATTAAAGTGTCATTATTAAAGTGACTAGTGATCCATTTGTTAAAGTGGCCAATAATTTCAAATCTGTATGTTGGCAGCAGCCACTCAATGTTAGTGATGGCTGTATAACAGTCTGATGGCCTTGAGATAGAAGCTGTTTTTCAGTCTCTCCGTCCCCGCTTTGATGCACCTGTACTGACCTTGCTTTCTGGATGGTAGCGGGGTGAACAGGCAGTGGCTCGGGTGGTTGTTGTCCTTGATATTGTTCTTTTTGGCCTTCCTGTCACATCAGGTGCTGTAGGTGTCCTGGAGGGCAGGTAGTTTGCCCCCGGTAATGCATTGTGCAGACCGCACCGCCCTCTGGCAGAGGTGTGGACTCGAGTCACATGACTTGGACTCGAATCAGAGTCGAGTCACAAATATGACTGGCAATACCCAATAGACCAACATTCGATGTTATCCTCATAATAACTGCACATGGTTTTACTGCAACAGAGTAGCGCTACACCCTTCAATTGACATGGAGGGAAACAAACGAAAGTGGACACCTCTCACAAAAACTGATAAAATGTAATCAAGGATAATTATACAAAACAAAAATATAAGCGCAACATGTAAAAAGTGTTGACCCCACATTTCCTGATGTGAAATAAAAGATCCCAGCAATTTTCTAGATGTACAAAAAAAGCTTATTTCGATCCAATGTTGAACACACCTTTGTTTACATCCCTGTTCGGGAGCATTTCTCCTTTGCCAAAATAATCCCTCCACCTGACAGGTCTGGCATATCAAGAAGCTGGTTAAACAGCATGATCATTACACAGGTGCACCTTGTGCTGGGGACAATAAAATGGAGCGTGCAATTGGCATGCTGGCAGTACGTTCAACCGGCCTCATAAACACACGCGTGTAACTACACCAGGGGGAATGTCTACCAGAGCTGTTGAAGGTTCTGTGCAAAAAAATAAATATTCCAAACAATCCGGGACAGTTGTGGGATGCGATAGATCCCAAATTAATACAACAACTAGCATTTAAAAAAAATGTTTTATGCAATGTGGCTGGCACAACAGATCAGAACATTTAGCTTAAAATGTTGAACTGTGAGGCTATTTCATCACATAAGCAGCAATGCGCTAATGTTTTCCATTAGATGAAATCATTATCAAAAGTGAGTGCAAATATGCATGTAATGCTTTTATTATAAAGGTGCATTTGTGGTGAAATGTATCTGCTTATAGAGTGGGGTAAAAAAAGTTGTTTAGTCAGCCACAAAATTGTGCAAGTTCTCCCACTTAAAAAGATGAGGCCTGTAATATTCATCATAGGTACACTTAAACTATGACAGACAAAAGATAAAAAAATCAGAAAAATCACATTGTAGGATTATTAATGCATTTATTTGCAATTTGTGGTGGAAAATAAGTATTTGGTCACCTACAAACAAGAAAGATTTCTGGCTCTCACAGACCTGTAACTTCTTTAAGCGGCTCCTGTCCTCCACTCATTACCTGTATTAATGGCACCTGTTTGAACTTGTTATCAGTATAAAAGACACCTGTCCACAACCTCAAACAGTTACACTCCAAACTCCACTATGGCCAAGACCAAAGAGCTGTCAAAGGACACCAGAAACAAAATTGTAGACCTACACCAGGCTGGGAAGACTGAATCTGCAATAGGTAAGCAGCTTGGTTTGAAGAAATCAACTGTGGGAGCTATTATCAGGAAATGGAAGACATACAAGACAACTGATAATCTCCCTCAATCTGGGGCTCCATGCAAGATCTCACCCCGTGGGGTCAAAATGATCACAAGAACAGTGAGCAAAATTCCCAGAACCACATGGGGGGACCTGGTGAATGACCTGCAGAGAGCTGGGACCAAAGTAACAAAGCCTACCATCAGCAAGGGCATTGAAGATGAAACGTGGCTGGGTCTTTCAGCATGACAATGATCCCAAACACACCGCCAGCGCAATGAAGGAGTGTCTTCGTAAGAAGCATTTCAAGGTCCTGGAGTGGGCTACATCAAGTTCCGTGTATTGCAGGTGTATCATGGAAAACAAAATGCATTTGTTATGTTATATATCAGATCAAATTGTGAATAAGCCACTAGGCTGTCATTTGTCATCATTATATCCAGAATAATTTATCAAGCAGACAGAGGATCAACATCAATTAGATCCTACTAAAGGAATGAGATACTAAAATATTCTGAACATTCCTCAAACACCTTTTTTCCCTGCACTTGGGCTGTTGCATCGCATTCTCTATCACAACAGCTGCTCACCACTTGAATGTCATTTGGAAAATTCCTTCCTTGTAACGGCTTTCTTCCTGGGAAGGAGAGGCAGACCAAAACGCAGCGTGGTTAGAGTTCATGTTTTTAAATAAGAAAACTAAACATGAACAGAATACAAAACAATAAATGTGGCAAACCGGAAACAGTCCTAACTGGTGCAGAAAACACAAAGACAGGAAACAACCACCCACAAAACCCAACACAAAACAGGCTATCTAAATATGGTTCCCAATCAGAGACAATGACTAACACCTGCCTCTGATTGAGAACCATATCAGGCCAAACATAGAAATAGACACACTAGACACACAACATAGAATGCCCACCCGGCTCACGTCCTGACTAACACTAAAACAAGGAAAACACACAAGAACTAAGGTCAGAACATGACATTCCTTGACCAGATAATGTGAAAATATCAAGGCATAGCTAAATCAGCTGGACACCAAATGCTAATCCAACAAATATTATGCATAATTATAGACAAACCACATTAATGACTATCGATTTAGGGTTTAAGTATTAAGGTAAGTTGACTCTTTCATTTAGAAGCATTCAATTTTGCAATCACATTTATTGTTTTGGATTTGTGTCCCCATGAAAACTGTCTTCACCCAGTAACACAAGACACAAAATGTTATGTACATAGTTGCACTGCATTTCTTAGATCTCTATACAAAAAACTCCCTGACAGCTCGATCCAGGGTTCAAGTTCAAATTTAACTGATTAATGCTTAATATACTGTATGTTTTAGTTTTTATTGTATTTTTTATTTTACCTTTATTTAACCAGGTAGGCTAGTTGAGAACAAGTTCTCATTTACAACTGCGACCTGGCCAAGATAAAGCAAAGCAGTGCGACACGAAGAACAACACAGTTACACATGGAATAAACAAACATACAGAAAATAGTGTTATAATGACGACTTACACTCCCATAAACGTAGGAACATAAAAAATAATGTTTTTATGGAACACGATTTTAGACAAATCCGTTGTCGTAGAAATTCCCGCTAAGGACTCAAACTCAATGTATATGATCAATCTTTATTAACACGGCCGGAGAGGTTCACAATCTCAATCCAAGCTTGATGAAAACTCTCAAAAGGGCCTTTCAATCCTTGTATACCGCTACACAAACAAGTCATATAAGCATGATTTACATTATTCATTACTGCACGGCAAGCGGGACCGGAGCGCCAAGTCTAGGTCCAAGAGGCTTCTAAATAGCTTCTATCCCCAAGTCATAAGACTCCTGAACATCTAATCAAATGGCTACCCAGACTATTTGCATTGCCCCCCCCCCCCCTTTACTCTGCTGCCACTCTCTGTTATCTTTGCACAGTCACTTTAATAACTTTACCTACATGTATATATTACCTCCATTACCTCGACTAAACTGTGCCCCCCCCGCACATTGACTCTGTACCGGTACCCCCTTGATATAGCCTCGCTATTAAATTTGATTTGATTAGATTTAACTGACGAGGCTTCTTCTCTCAAACTTAGGACCTTGAAACGGAGATACTCCTTTTGGATCCCAGAGCAATGTTCTGGGGGTACTGCCAATTGGTCTGAGGAGGAGGTCAGAGTCACCTGCATGAACCAAGATAGAGTGAGAGGAGATGCTGTGTACAATTCAAGGCAATCTCTTTAGGCAACAACATTTTCCCTCACACCGTCAAGACACCAATGATGATAAAGGATAAACCTACAGTACCAGTCAAGAGTTTGGACACCTACTCATTCAAGGGTTTTTCTCTATTTTTACTATTTTCTACATTGTATAATTTTAGTGAAGACATCAAAACTATGAAATAACACAAATGGAATCATGTAGTAACCAAAAAAGTGTTAAACAAATCAAAATATATTTTAGATTTGAGTTTCTTCAAAGTAACCACCCTTTGCCTTGATGACAGCTTAGCAAACTCTTGGCATTCTCTCAACCAGCTTCACATGGAATGCTTTTCCAACAGTCTTTAAGGAGTTCCCACATATGCTGAAATCTTGTTGGCTGTTTTCCTTCACTCTGCGGTTCAAATCATCCCAAACCATCTCGATTGGATTGAGGTTGGGGGATTGCGGAGGCCACGTCATCTGATGCAGCACTCTATTTCTCTCCTTCTTGGTCAAAAAGCTCTTACACAGCCTGGAGGTGTGTTGGGTCATTGTCCGGTCGAAAAACAAATAGTCCCACTAAGTGCAAACCAGATGGGATGCCGTATCTCTGCAAAATGCTGTGGTAGCCATGCTGGTTAAGTATGCATTGAATTCCAAATAAATCACAGACAGTGTCATCAGCAAAGCACCCCCACACCATCACACCTCCTCCTCCATGCTTCATGGTGGGAACCACACATGCAGAGATCATCCGTTCACCTACTCTGTGTCTCACAAAGACACGACAGTTGGAACCAAAAATCTCAAATTTGGACTCATCAGACCAAAGGACAGATTTCCACCAGTCTAATGTCCATTGCCTGTGTTTCTTGCCCCAAGCAAGTCTCTTCTACTTATTGGTGTACCTTTAGTAGTGGTTTCTTTGAAGCAATTCGACCATGAAGGCCTGACTCAAGCAGTCACCTCTGAACAGTTGATGTTGAAATGTGTCTATTTCTTAAACTCTGTAAAGCATTTATTTGGGCTGCAATTTCTGAGGCTGGTAACTCTAATGAACTTGTCCTCTACAGCAGAGGTAACTCTGGGTCTTCCTTTCCTGTGGCTGGCCTCACTCATGCCAGTTTCATCATAGCGCTTGATGGTTTTTGGGACTGCAGTTGAAGAAACTTTTAAAGTTTGATCACCCTTATGGCCACCCTTATATCTTATTATAACAACATGAAACAAATTGACAGATTATTATCAATGAATTACGAAAATCTGTAACCAGTTGTCCAGTGTAGGAAATTCTCACTGGTAATCAGTGGCGATTTTAGCATGTACTGTACATTTTGATGGGGAAACAAAAAAAATAATTGAAGGATGCATGCCAGAAAAGCCACTACACAACACAACACATTAATTGCACTATAACAATGACAACAGACTGTTAGGACCTACATAAATCAGTCCCAACAGTAGAGTCCCAACAGCAGTCCCAACACCTTATCATTTCTACACCTGGCTATCATCAGAGCCTTGTCTCGCATTAAAACAGTTCCTTCAGCTTCATTTGGGGTGGCAAGTACCCTAGTGGTTCGAGCATTGGGGCAGTAACCGAAAGGTTGCTAGATCGAATCCCCAAGCTGACAAGGTAAAAATATGTAATTCTGCCCCTGAACAAGGCAGTTAACCCACTGTTCCTAGACAGTCATTGTAAATAAGAATTTGTTCTTAACATACTTGCCTAGTTAAATAAAAAAATTACTGCTTTTATAAAAAATATTTCTGACATGGCTGACTTACTTAAACAAATGTGGTTTCTACTGTCAATTGAGATGTACAAACTGTGGCATATGGGAACGACGTGCGGATAAGAGGCAATCCGTAATTTCTCTAAGACATCCTTGAGATGTTTCTACAACTTGATTGGAGTCCACATGTGGCAAATTCAATTGATTGGACATTATTTGGAAAGGCACACACCTGTCAATAAAAGATCCTAGTTGACAGTGCATGTCAGAGCAAAAACCAAACCATGAGGTTGAAGGAATTGTCTTTGGGTACCAAAACATTTCTGCAGCATTAAAGGTCCCCAAGAACACAGTGTCCTCCATCATTCTTAAATGGAAGAAGTTTGAAACCACCAAGACTCTTTCTGGAGCTGGCCGCCCGGCCAAACTGAGCAATCGGGGGAGAAGGGACTTGGTCAGGGAGGTGAGCAAGAATCTGTTGGTCACTCTGACGGAGCTCTAGAGATCATTTTTGGAGATGGGAGAACCTTCCAGAAGAACAACCATCTCTGCAGCACTCCACCAATCAGGCGTTTATGGTAGAGTGGCCGAATGAAGCCAACCCTCAGTAAAAGGCACATGACAGCCCGCTTGGAGTTTGCCAAAAGTCACCTAATGACTCTCGGACCATGAGAAACAAGATTCTCTGGTTTGATGAAAAAAATATTGAACTCTTTGGCCTGAATGCCAAGCATCACGTCTGGAGGAAACCTGTTTTTCAGAGGCAGGGACTGAGAGACTAGTCAGGATCGAGGGAAAGATGAACTGAGCACAGTACAGAAAGATCCTTGATGAAAACCTGCTCCAGGCACTCAGGACCTCAGACTGGGGTGACGGTTCACTTTCTGACATGACGACAACCCTAAGCACACAGCCAAGACAACGCAGGAGTGGCTTCGGGACAAGTCTCTGAATGTCCTTGAGTGGCCCAGCCAGAGCCCAGACTTGAACCAGATCTAACATATCTGGAAATACCTGAAAATAGCTATGCAGCAATGCTCCCCATACAACCTGACAGAGCTTGAGAAGATCTGCAGAGAATAATTGGAGAAACTCCCCAAATACAGCTGTGCCAGGCTTGTAGCGTCATACTCAAGAAGACTCGAGGCTGTAATTGCAGCTAAAGGTTTTCAACAAAGTACTGAGTAAAGTGGCTTCATCAATGTGCATTGATGATGTCTTCCCCACAGTGACTGTACGTACATACCCCAACCAGAAGCCATTGATTACAGGCAACATCCGCACTGAGCTAAAGGGTAGAGCTGCCACTTTCAAGGAGCGGGACTCTAACCCGGAAGCTTATAAGAAATCCTGCTATGCCCTCCGACAAGCCATCAAACAGGCAAAGCATCAGTACAGGACTAAGATCAAATTGTACTATACCCGCTCCAACACTTGTCGGATGTGGCAGGGCTTGCAAACCATTACAGACTTCAAAGAGAAGCACAGCCGACAGCTGTTTCTGTAGTGGAGCAGATTGAGAGTTTCAAGTTCCTTGGCATGCACATCATCAACAAACTAACATGGTCCAAGCACACCAAGATAGTTGAGAAGAGGGCACGACAAAACCTATTCTCCTCAGGAGAGAAAAAAAATATTTGACATGGGTCCTCAGATCCTCAAAAGGTTCTACAGCTGCACCATCAACAGCATCCTGACTGGTTACATCACTCCCCGGTATGGCAACTGCTCAGCCTCTGACTGCAAGGCACGATAGAGTGTAGTGCGTACGGCCCAGTACATCACCGAGGCCAAGCTTCCTGCCATCCAGGACCTCTATACCAAGCGGTGTCAGAGGAAGGCCCTAAAAATTGTTAAAGACTCCAGCCACCCTAGTCATAGACTGTTCTCTCTACTACCGACTGTTCTCTCTGCGGTACTAGAATGCCAAGTTAAGTCCAATAGGCTTACAAACAGCTTCTACCCCCAAGCCATAAGACTCCTGAACATCTAATCAAATGGTAATCCAGACATATTATCTCAATTACCTCAACTAACCGGTGCCCCGGCACATTGACTCTTTACCGGTACCCCTTGTTTTTACTGTTGCCTCGCTATTGTTATGTTACTGCTGCTCTTTAATTATTTGTTGATTTTCTTACTTTTTTAGGTATTTTCTTAAAACTGCATGGCTGGTTAATGGCATGTAAGTAAGCATTTCACTGTAAGGTTGTATTCGCTGCATGTGACAAATAACATTTGATTGGATTTGATTTTACTTATGTAAATGTGACATTTCGTTTTTTTTATACATTTGCTAATATATATATATTTTTTGCTTTGTCATTGGGATATTGTGTGTAGACTGATGAGAAAAAACAACAATTTAATCAATTTTAGAATAAGTCTGTAACTTAACAAAATGTGGAAAAAGTCAGAGGTCTGAGAACTTTCTGAAGGCGCTGTATGGTTTATTATGTGTAGGTCCCTGTGAGTCACATGTTGAATGCAAGAGTCATGACTTTACTTTGGCCTACAAGACTATTTGGTCTGTAAAGCTAAATCACATGTTAGATGGGTATAGTAGGATATACAGTGCCTTGCGAAAGTATTCGGCCCCCTTGAACTTTGCGACCTTTTGCCACATTTCAGGCTTCAAACATAAAGATATAAAACTGTATTTTTTTGTGAAGAATCAACAACAAGTGGGACAAAATCATGAAGTGGAACGACATTTATTGGATATTTCAAACTTTTTTAACAAATCAAAAACTGAAAAATTGGGCGTGCAAAATTATTCAGCCCCCTTAAGTTAATACTTTGTAGCGCCACCTTTTGCTGCGATTACAGCTGTAAGTTGCTTGGGGTATGTCTCTATCAGTTTCACATCGAGAGACTGAAATTTTATCCCATTCCTCCTTGCAAAACAGCTCGAGCTCAGTGAGGTTGGATGGAGAGCATTTGTGAACAGCAGTTTTCAGTTCTTTCCACAGATTCTCGATTGGATTCAGGTCTGGACTTTGACTTGGCCATTCTAACACCTGGATATGTTTATTTTTGAACCATTCCATTGTAGATTTTGCTTTATGTTTTGGATCATTGTCTTGTTGGAAGACAAATCTCCGTCCCAGTCTCAGGTCTTTTGCAGACTCCATCAGGTTTTCTTCCAGAATGGTCCTGTATTTGGCTCCATCCATCTTGCCATCAATTTGAACCATCTCCCCTGTCCCTGCTGAAGAAAAGCAGGCCCAAACCATGATGCTGCCACCACCATGTTTGACAGTGGGGATGGTGTGTTCAGGGTGTTGCTTTTACGCCAAACATAACGTTTTGCATTGTTGCCAAAAAGTTCCATTTTGGTTTCATCTGACCAGAGCACCTTCTTCCACATGTTTGGTGTGTCTCCCAGGTGGCTTGTGGCAAACTTTAAACAACACTTTTTATGGATATCTTTAAGAAATGGCTTTCTTCTTGCCACTCTTCCATAAAGGCCAGATTTGTGCAATATATGACTGATTGTTGTCCTATGGACAGAGTCTCCCACCTCAGCTGTAGATCTCTGCAGTTCATCCAGAGTGATCATGGGCCTCTTGGCTGCATCTCTGATCAGTCTTCTCCTTGTATGAGCTGAAAGTTTAGAGGGATGGCCAGGTCTTGGTAGATTTGCAGTGGTCTGATACTCCTTCCATTTCAATATTATTGCTTGCACAGTGCTCCTTGGGATGTTTAAAGCTTGAGAAATCTTTTTGTATCTAAATCCGGCTTTAAACTTCTTCACAACAGTCTCTCGGACCTGCCTGGTGTGTTCCTTGTTCTTCATGATGCTCTCTGCGCTTTTAACGGACCTCTGAGACTATCACAGTGCAGGTGCATTTATACGGAGACTTGATTACACACAGGTGGATTGTATTTATCATCATTAGTCATTTAGGTCAACATTGGATCATTCAGAGATAGATCCTCACTGAACTTCTGGAGAGAGTTTGCTGCACTGAAAGTAAAGGGGCTGAATAATTTTGCACGCCCAATTTTTCAGTTTTTGATTTGTTAAAAAAGTTTGAAATATCCAATAAATGTCGTTCCACTTCATGATTGTGTCCCACGTGTTGTTGATTCTTCACAAAAAAATACAGTTTTATATCTTTATGTTGGAAGCCTGAAATGTGGCAAAAGGTCGCAAAGTTCAAGGGGGCCGAATACTTTCGCAAGGCACTGTAAGATAGGCTTTTATAAATTAATGATGTTTTGGGTGCCCATTTTGGCCCACCTACATTTGAATGGATGTCTGCCTATGCCACTGCTTTTGTAGTTCACCCCTGGCTGAACATGTTGGGCAACATCAGGAAATAGCGTAGCATAAGCCACCCTAGCATGGTGGTGGTAAATTGTGTTTTATTAAGACAGTATGCATATTTTCCCCGTTTTTTCCACCGACAAGCCATTAAATCGATTTTCCTGTGTTTTGTATATTTTTCCACACTATGTGGTTGGAATAATTCTGTGACATTGACTAGGTAAACATTTTACGATTTCGGGTGTGTTCGTAAATTCAATCTGCAGTCTCAGAGTGTGCTCTGGGTGTTCCAGAGCGTTATCAGATTGTAAATTCAGAACGTTTCGCTCTTGGAGAGTTCAGAGCGCACACTGGACTCTCTGGGTGAGGAGTAGGGTTGATCTGAGCGTTCAACAGCAGTCAAGCATCCAAGCCAACTGCCTAATGTTGGCTAGCTACTTCCAGACACAATTGAGAGAACACCTCACTCTGACCATTTTACTTGCCGTAGCAGAGCTGGTTAGGCTGGTTTCATGTTATCCAGAGCGTTGGTGACTGTAAATGTGCTGCTAGCAAGAATTTATTACACTTTTTCCCCCACACGTTTACTGACACTGGCCATATTCAACGGGGCGCTAAGAGTGCTCTGAAATTTAACAAGGAAAAGTACAAAGTCTTTTTTTCAAGGGAGACCTGGCCAAGAAGGCAGCAACAATCAATACATTACATAATTATAACATACAACAATACAATATAACATTTTTAAAAGCATTTATACTCCTCTACAATAGTCTCCCATCAATATTTTTAATTCATTCAGTGGCACTAGCAGACCGGGTATGGTAACTGCTGGTGGTGAAGGCGACTAGACTACAGAGGTAAAGAGGGAGTTTACCCAAAAGGACTTTGTAGATGAACACATACCAATGTATCTTTCTGCGTATATAAAGTGTCCTGAATAAGCTTCTTTCTCGCCATAAGTGGGAAGCAAGCCTTATTACAAAACTTATTTAAACTTTGTCACAAGATTATCCACATGAACTTTAAAGGACAACTTGTCATCCAACCAAATACCTAGGTATTAGTAGGTTGACACTTTTTCAACGGGTAATCCACTAGATGTGACATTGCTAAAGTTCTCAATGCCCATTGAAACGCATAACGACTATACCACTTAGCTAAGAATGATTTGAATAATCAAGTCAATAAACGTTGGTTAGTTAGTTAGTTAGATAGCAGATAGTTAATATACTGCCTGGCAAGTTCGATGTATTAGTATCCAACTAATGTTATGTAACTGCTGTAATGCTATGCGGTTCGTAAGGATAGTGTTTCTAACAAATTGTTAGCCAACATAACGTGCAACATAACTTATTTGAAAAGTCATGCCTTTATTACATTGCTCAACATTTTCTTAACATTTGCCATTAGTTAGTTCAATGAATTTGTATTCGCTCTGGTCGGACTTCGGCTGCATATTTTCCACCATTTGCTTCAAATCTGAAAGCGTTGTGAAGCCACGCCCACTTTCGGATGAATTGCATTATGGGCCCTAAAAGTACAAAATAGGGCCCTCTGCATGTATACTCTGTATTTTGGTGAATTTAGTACAAAATCCGGGAACTTTTGACATACTAACTATATCCATACTATGACCAATATGACCAATAAGCATACTATATACTCAAATCACGTCACAAATAGTATGGTTAGTGCGGTAAGTATGAGTATTCCAACACAGCTTTGGTAAAAGGAATAATAGAGCCATCTTGTTGGTTGTTGTTTTGTAATATGTAAATAATGTAAAATGTAGGCTACAGAGACCAGTAGCCCTTATGGAAACTTGAAAATGTAAGGTTTTCAACCCATAGGAGTCAATTGTCAAATGTTCTCTGTATTCGCATAAATCAACAGCCTTGGGATGCTTCACGACGTTTTACAGGTTGAAAGGGGGCGTATACCTGAGGAGCAGGTGGGGACAATTTAGGAACTTTATTGGAGATTTCCAAGAGAAATCTGATGAGATTGTTTAAAATGATGAGATTGTTCAAAATGGTCACTTCATTTGTACAATTCCAGTGTGAAAGAACAGGCTCACATATTTGCGGTGGGCGGATAGAAAGTGACCAAATATACTAACTTTATGCCAACCAACTTCAAGAGATGTAGGTAGGCTACTACAGGCCACAGCCCCACTTTGGGGGGGAACATTAGACCAGCATCACAGAGACATTCTGGGACGGATCGAGCTCCACAGTAGATCGTCTGCATGGACTAGAGAGGGTATGGCTGCGCGAGCGAGACTATTTCATCTAGCCACAATTGTATTCCTGTTTTCGAACTACTACGCCGCCTCCCAGGCACCAGGCACCAATAAAGGAAACTCGGACAAATGCAACAATAAGGTAAACATGTTTTACATTTTCTTTTAAATCAGGGATTTCTGAAAAAGCTGCAGATAAACGTCGTGTCATGAGCGCGCGTCAAGTTCCAAGTCTCGTAACTTGCGGAGTTCTTCTCATGCTCAGTTTGGACATTTTCTTTAAACCTAGTTGTGGAAATGATAGGAATTATAGCTATTTATCCTAAAACATTTTGGGCGGAAGTTTTTTTTTTAAACAAATGAAGTGAACACTTCATGAAGTCAAAGCTTTGGTTGAAAGATATGTATATTCTACTTTACCTTTTTTCCCAGTCTAGTATACAGTGATATTTTATAATAATAGTCTCCCAATAAACCCACGAAGGATTTACATACAACCATGTTACCAGTGGTGGGAAAAGTACCCAATTGTCTTACTTGAGTAAAAGTAAAGAACTTGTTTTTAATTTATGGATAGGCAGGGGCACACTACAACGCGCAGACAATTTCCGAACGAAGTATTTGTGTTTAGTGAGTCCTCCAGGTCAGAGGCGCTAGGGATGACCAAGGATGTTCTCTTAATAAATGTGTGAATTTGACCATTTTCTTGTCCTGCTAAGCATTCAAAATGTAAAGAGTAATTTGTGGGTGTCAGGGAAAATTAATGGCGTAAAAAGGACATTATTTTCTTTAGGAAATGTAGTGAAGTCAAGTACAGATACTACTTAAGTAGTACTTTAAAGTGTTTTCACAGAAGTACTTTACACCTACAAAAACATGGAAAGGGGAAAAACGAATCTAACAAGTTGTGGACAGTTGGAAATGGCTATTAGTTGTATAAGGTGAAACTGTTGCAGTTGAGAAGTGGTGTGTGTCTCCGATCCACTGTCTCCAAAAAGGTGTTGACCTTAGTACAGTCCCATTTCACTGCCAATTGTCATGATAATGTTGTGACAGTAGACATGGCACAGGGGGTGTTAGGGACCTATTATTTTAGAGGGGGCATGAAGAATAATGATTAGAGAATAATCATTATGCCTATTTCTGTGTAAAAATAAATAAATAATATTAGTTCAAAAATTGCCAAGAAACATTCAAAGTCCTTAATTTTCTGGGTTGACTGACCATGTCTTAAAGTAATGATGCACGGTCGTTTTCTCTTTGCTTATTTGAGCTGTTCTTGCCATAATATGGACTTGGTATTTTACTAAATAGGGCTATCACAATACAACTGATTGGCTGAAATGCATTTTGAAGGAAAGAAATTCCACAAATTCAATTTAACAAAAATGTATCATGTTAAAAAAATGCTTTTTAGAGCTTTCTCATCGACTGCACAAACCGTCATTCTGTAATGTCAGCCAAACTATGAAACATATTCATTTGCAAGTGATGGACAGTTGAAGAATCTAACTTTTTCATAATGGATATATCTGGGAATTGCATCCTAGGTTTCAGCGGAAGTCTGGAGGAAAAATGCAATCAACACATTTATATATAACAGGTCATGTGTCCCCAATGGCATCCTATTCCCTATATAGTACCCAACTTTTGGCACAGAGAAAGTAGTGCACTATAAAAGGAATAAGGTTCCATTTGGGACGTAGGGCAGGTGAAATCACCCCTTTGGTTTCCTTTTGTGCTTACAACCACAAAGTCCCGCCATACTACATGGGACAATGAGATAGTTGTTTGAAGAGGGTCCCTGTCGTACCTCTATGGGCCGGTTAAAATGTTTAAAAACATAGCAGAGAACTCAACACACACTGTAACGTTTCTCTGAACTAAATTAAATCGGGGAAATGCATTAGTCTATTTTGAAGAGTACACGGTCCACACATAATGTGTATTTTGTTGGCATAAAATAAATGTTCTGATTGTTATTTGGAAGACTGCTGCCCAATTGTTTCAATGGTCTGCTGTACTTTCTATTATGTGGACAGCCATGCGATCAGAGGCAACAATAACATTGATAGAGGCAATAGCACTAATCACAATACGACTCTGTTTTCGGTTCCTTGTTGTGAATAGACTCCAAAAGACAAAACCATAAAACAAGATGTCAATTTGTGTCTGATGTATGAGAAAAGACCGAATTGCGAATCCCCGGAGTGTAACCCTACATTAGTGTGTTTTGCACCCATCGTCAATGTCCCTATTATTCCTAGTCATGCCTTGATTTACAGTGTCAAAGGGATGGAAAGAAAAAAGACAATGTTTTACAATGTCTCCAGACGTACACAAACAGTGGCCTGGCCAAGTCTTTTATTGTGGTGGCTTTGGGATCTCTTACCAGCCCTGGCTTGACTGCACATGTGGGACACATGTTTCCTTCACTTTGTCTTTGTTAATCACAAACTCTCAAAAGAAATAACCCCCTCTTGTTCTCTCTTTTCTTATGTTTGTAACATCTGGCTGCAGATGAATGATGTCGGGGAGGGAGGTGCATTTTCTTCATAGTGTTGATGGTGTTGGTGTGTGGAGGGAGAGTGAATTTGTAAGAGGGAGAGTGTGTTTTCATGCTGAAATTTGTTCTGTGTATTTTTTTTATTTAACCTTTTGTTTAACCAGGTAGGCCAGTTGAGAGCAAGTTCTAATTTTAAAACTGTGACCTGGCCAATATAAAGTAAATCAGTGTGACACAGAGTTGCACATGGAAACTGTGTGTGCGCCATGCTCGCACCTGTGTGTGTGCATTGTGGTAACAAGGTTTAGAGTTATTCCTCTCTGCCTCCTTGAGGGAGCATTGAAAACCACCCAACCAACTCGTATCCTTGGAGGCAGTTTTGTGTATGTTCTGTGGGAAAGTTCCTGGTTGGCTAGCTCTGAATCGGGACAGAGCCATTGCCCCGGAGCTTTTCTCAGTGAGGAGGCCTGGGCCTTTCAGATGCATGACTGCCTGCCTTTGACAGGGAGGGAATCCTGCTCCCAGGGAAGAATGGCTGCTTGGCCCTGGTAAACGGGAGGTATGTTAAAAGTGAATTAAAAGTCCAGTGTGTCTGTCCACCCTACCAGGGTGCACTGCATTGTTGATGGGCTGGTCAGAAGCTAGCTTTATGAATGAACCCGTGCAAGAAATGAATAAATAATGAAATGTTCAGAGTTAGAAATAAGTTTTGCTTTTGTGTGGAATTGTTTTATCTAATTAGATTTTGTACAAACGTGCGCAGCCGCGTGCACACACACACACCCACGCACTTTCAATGACTGGCCGTGTCCGAATACCCATATTATCGTTTTAAATACTATGCGAAAAAATGTTTTATAGTATGTGAAATTTGGAAAATAGTACTCTGAATGTGTCATCTAATGCGCGATTGCGTTTGGTACAGCGCGTAAATGTATCTGATTTATCAGCTGTAGTCAAACACCCAAGTCGGGAAAGACTAGTGACTTCTACTAGCTCAAATGCTGAATTAGTATGCAGTTTAAGTATGTAGTACGCTAGTATGAGTATTCAGATACAGTGACTGTATGAGTCTGACAGACTGAAGTCATTACCACCAATTATCCAATCTTTCCTCTTTACCTCATCAGTGATCTGCTACCCGGGGCACTTCCTACTTCCTGCCAAAGGCTCAGAGCCCAGAATGAAATTATACAGTGGTCTCTTCAAAAGCTCCAGAGTCAGACATCTCTATGAAGTTACGATACAAGGTACTCGCCTGTGTTTCAATATGACCCGACTGACCAGTAATTTAATTATGACTACTGTGACACAACGGCCCAGACCCACAAAGTGAGATTACACAGTGCTCCCTTCAAATGAAACCCCACCTCTTTAAGGAATACCTAGGATAGGATAAAGTAATCCTTCTCACCCCCCTTAAAATATTTAGATGCACTATTGTAAAGTGGTTGTTCCACTGGATGTCATAAGGTGAATGCACCAATTTGTAAGTCGCTCTGGATAAGAGCGTCTGCTAAATGACTTAAATGTAATGTAAATGTAAATGCTAAAGAAACACAAGGTACATTCCGGTGTTCATTGTTACTCCTCAGTAGTTATTTTATGACTACCACCATACAATGTGGGCAGCCATAGAGGTTAGGGTGCTCCATATAGTATTTTGTTACCTTGTGTTGCCGTAGGAAGAGTTACTGCACTTTATGTTGTGTTGGTTTGGTTGCTCTATCCACCATTTTAGTTGTTTTTCTTTCATGGAGTTGAACAAGTAAATATAATTTATGCATTTATTTGATTAGGGAAGAGACAAACGTGTATGCACATTAGTTTCTATTTCGCCCTGTCTTAATCATTCTTTCACACCCCCCCCCACAGCTTAATGTGGGCCCTCACATTTTTCAACGTGTTTTGTTTGACAAAAGGATAGATTTGGAGTGCGAGAAACTTGGATTTTTCGGCATGTACATATGCAGGATGCTACACTCCACAGCATGGCCTTCGCTCCAGATCAAAACTCCAAACCTACAACCTAATTTTGACAAATTTAACCAGAGAAGTTACTGCTTCCAAGTTTTATTTTTGCAAGCTATACGGAGGGTGCTCTAGTCAGCAAACAGCAGAGACCTGACAACACCATTCTAACCTGGAACTGAGCCAGATACAAGTTCAATTAGCACTACGGTGTGAAGTAAAAAGGTATTTGGGCCCAACAAGTGTGAGTCTTTGAAGTGTCCTCTGAAGCCCCTTTCTGCTGTTCAAAGACCATTCACTGGCAATTTCAACAAGAGATCTGCCTCCAGAAATAAAAGCTTCTCTCAAGTGGGTGGGACACCTACTCCCGTTCCCTGCTGCACTTTTAGGATTCTACCTGGCGATCTGTTCACCGTCTGGCCTATCTCCCCGTCTGGTACAGGTACCTCCACCACACTCACCCGAGCTTTCACTCACTTCCAGCACACACACACTGTTGGGGCGAGTGACTCTGAACTTACGATGCCTAGCTCCAAGTCGTGTGTGTGTGTGTGTGTGTGTGTACACTTTTTCCCCCCTTTTTTTTCTTGTGCATTTTGCAATTTGCCTCATGACTCCTGCATACTTTGACTACAAACCTTCTTTACCCAACCGTGGGACAGACTGTTTGTTCCCACACTCGGGACTCTGACTCTCTCTATTGGTTACAGACTTTTGGCCTCCACTTCCTATTCTAACCACCTCTCGCCGGCTTTGTATGTATATTGTATGTTACCTGATGAAATTGCTGTACAATATGATCTTGTTTCCATCTGATGCACATTCAAATGTCATAAATCTGCACTGCAGAGTTCTCCTTGTCCTATGCCGTGCCTTGATTATATTACTGTTGATGATATCTGGAAATGGGCCAGGGTGTACATGCACATCTACTATTGCTAGCCCCAATTCTGACTTGTGCTCTGTTATCTGCTTCACTGATTTCTGCTCTTGTAAAAGCCTGTGTTTTCTGCACGTTAACACTGGAAGCTTATTACCTAAAATGGATCAATTGAAAGTGTGGGTTCACAGCTCCAATCCAGATGTGTTGGTCATTACTGAGACGTGGTTAAGAGTGTTTTGGATACTGATGTTAACCTTTCTGGTTATAACCTTTTTCGACAAGACAGATCTTCCAAAGGTGGAGGAGTGGCAATCTTTACCAAGGATCACCTTCAATGCACGGTTGTTTCCACCAAGTCTGTCCCCAAACAATTTGATTTGCTGGTTTTAAGCTTTGAACTTTCTAATAGCACCCAGCAACAGTCAACAAAGAGCTATCGTCCTCCACCAGCACTGGCCTGTACACTACCTGCCCTAAGCTCTCTCCTGGCCCCTTACACGAAGTCTGAATTTGTCCTGCTAGGTGACCTAAACTGGAACATGCTTAAACCACCTGACCAAGTCCTAAAGCAATGGGACTCTCTAAATCTTTCTGATTTATCACCAATCCCACAAGGTATGACTCCAACCACCCAGAAAAGGCTACTCTCCTCGACATTATCCTCACAAATAATCCTGACGGTTATCAGTCTGGTGTTTTCTTTATTGACCTTAGTGATCACAGTTTTACAGCCTGTGTTCGTAATGGCTGCTCAGTGAAATTACCTGTCCTGATTTGTCATCGACACTTGCTAAAAAACTTTAAGGAGCATGCCACCCTTCATGTACTGGCCTCTGTAAAATGGTATAGAATCAGCTTGATCCCCTCTGTCAAAGACACGCAAATGACACGTAAATGTTTCTGAAAGACATTAAACCAGTTTTTGCTTTGGGGTATTGTGCATTTTTTACAATTCAATTTTAGAACAAGGCTGTAAAGCAAGATGTAAATAGTTTTTATTTTATTTTCAGTGGTATTAACACGCCCTCATAAAGAAAATGAGAATTAAAAACAGGTTCAGCCCCTGGTTTGACCATGATCTTGCAGTTACTCTACCTCAAGAATTGCATTTGGCGAATGGCTCGGCACACGCATACTCAGGTGACTAGCTCGCATTCAGGCAAATGAGAAATAAGTGCACTCAAACTATCCAGAAGGCCAAAGTTAGTTACTTTAAAGAGCAGTTCTCTCTGGGTCTAACCCCAAGAAGTTCTGGAAAATTGTCAAATTCCTGGAGAATAAACCCTCCTTCTCACAGCTGCCCATGTCCCTTAATATTGATGTGGTTGTTACTGTCAAGAAGTACATGGCTGAGCTCTTTAATCACCACTTCATTAAGTCAGGATTCCTATTTAACTCAGCCATGCCTCCTTGCCCGTCCAACATTTCCTCATCTCCCACCCCTTTTAATGCGACTATGCCCGATGCTTCTCCCTCTTTCCCCCCTGCCCCGCTACAGAGTCCGAGGTTCTAAAGGAGCTCCTTATACCCAAAATAACATCTCTTTAAGGTTGCTGCCCCTATCATCGCCAAGCCTATCTCCAATGTTTTTAACCTGTCTCTCCTTCCTGGGGAGGTTCCCATTGCTTGGAAAGCAGCCACAGTTCATCCTTTATTTAAAAGGGGGAGAGCAAGCGGATCCTAACTGTTAATAGACCCATTTCAATTTCCCCTGTTTATCAAAAGTTTGGGAAACTTGTCAACTGACTAGTTTTCTTGATGTCTATAGTTTTCTCTCTATGCAATCTGGTTTCCACTCAGGTTATGGATGTGTCACTGCAACCTTAAATTGTCACCATTGCCATAGATTCTAAGCAATATTGTGTTGCTATTTTTGACTTGGCCAAAACTTTTGATACGTTAGACCATTCCATTCCTTAGGTCCGGCTAAGGTGAATTGATGTCTCTGAGGGGTCTTTGGCCTGGTTTGCTAACTACCCCTCTCAGAGTGCAGTGTATAAAGTCTGAAAATCACGATGTCACAAAGGGAGTACCCCAAGGCTCTATCCTAGGCCCCACACTCTTCTCAATTTACATCAACAACATAGCTCAGGCAGTAGGAAGCTCTCTCATCCATTTATATGCAGATCGTCTTATATTCAGCTGGCCCCTCCCTGGATTTTGTGATAAATGCTCTACAACAAGGCTTTCTCTACCCTTAACCTTGTTCTGAACACCTCCAAAACAGGTCATGTGGTTTGGTAAGAACGCCCCTCTTCCCACAGGTGTTAATTACTACTTCTGAGGGTTTAGAGCTTGAGGCTAGAGGTCGACCGATTAATCGGAATGGCCGATTTAATTAGGGCCGATTTCAAGTTTTCATAACAATCGGAAATCTGTATATCTTTTTTTTTTTACACCTTTTGTTTATTTATTTAACTAGGCAAGTCAGTTAAGAACACATTATTATTTTCAATGATGGCCTAGAAACGGTGGGTTAACTGCCTCGTTCAGGGGCAGAACTACAGATTTTCACCTTGTCGGCTCGGGGGATCCAGTCTTGCAACCTTACAGTTAACTAGTCCAACGCAATAACGACCTGCCTCTCTCTCCTTGCACTCCACAAGGAGACTGCCTGTTACGTAAATGCAGTAAGCCAAGGTAAGTTAGCAGTTGCTAGGGACTCTCCTGGAAGAAGCTAGCTAGCTTACAAAGAATAACAACAAAAAATATCTAGTTAACAGAAGAAAGGAAGACAAAATAAGGACAAAAGAAGGACAGAAGAAAAAGGAAAAGAAAGATGACAACAAAGTGAAACAGTCAGCACTTCTATTGCAACTTCGTATTTCGTCGTCCTAACGTAGTCTACACTGCTATCTGCCCAGCAGCTAGCCAGCTAGCAAACGTCCACCGTCTACCGAATAGCAGCACTGTAGAAACTATTACACTCAACTGAACGACTTGATTAGTGTAGTGTTAGCTAGCTACATAGTTGTCTTTGCTGTCTTCGTATCCAAGATAATTGTGTAGTTTAGAGCGTGTAGTCTTAGAGTGATTATCTTAATTTACCGAGGTTAGCTAGCCAGCTATTTGTCTTCCTTAACGTAGGAGACACTGCTAGCTAGCCAACAGCTAGCCAACGTCTACTGAATAGAACTTCCGCACTCAACAACCCGGTCGCATTCCGCTTCGCTCCACAGGTAGTATCACATTTTTCATTTCATTTCATTACAGCACAACGGTTTGATTTGTTTGATCGTAGCTAGCTACATAGCTAGCTACATAGCCGTCTGTGTATCAAAGATAATTGTGTAGTCTAGAGCGATTTTCTAGGTTAGCTAGCCAGCTATTGTCGTTCTTTTAACGCAACGTAACGTAATCAACACTGCTAGCTAGCCAGCTAGCCCCGAATAGCAGCACTGTAGAAACTACTACACTCAACGGAACGACTTGATTAGTGTAGTGTCAACAACGCAGCCACTGTCAGCTAGCCTACAAAGTCAACAACGCAGCCACTGCCAGCTAGCCTACTTCAGCAGTACTGTATCATTTTTAATAATTTTAGTCAATAAGATTCTTGCTACGTAAGCTTAACTTTCTGAACATTCGAGACGTGTAGTCCACTTGTCATTCCAATCTCCTTGCATTAGCGTAGCCTCTTCTGTAGCCTGTCAACTATGTGCCTGTCTATCCCTGTTCTCTCCTCTCTGCACAGACCATACAAACGCTCCACACCGCGTGGCCGCTGCCACCCTAATCTGGTGGTCCCAGCGCGCACGACCCACGTGGAGTTCCAGGTCTCCGGTAGCCTCTGGAACTGCCGATCTGCAGCCAACAAGGCAGAGTTCATCTCAGCCTATGCCTCCCTCCAGTCCCTCGACTTCTTGGCACTGACAGAAACATGGATCACCACAGATAACACTGCTACTCCTACTGCTCTCTCTTCGTCCGCCCACGTGTTCTCGCACACCCCGAGAGCTTCTGGTCAGCGGGGTGGTGGCATAGGGATCCTTATCTCTCCCATGTGGTCATTCTCTCTTTCTCCCCTTACCCATCTGTCTATCGCCTCCTTTGAATTTCATGCTGTCACAGTTACCAGCCCTTTCAAGCTTAACATCCTTATCATTTATCGCCCTCCAGGTCCCCTCGGAGAGTTCATCAATGAGCTTGATGCCTTGATAAGCTCCTTTCCTGAGGACGGCTCACCTCTCACAGTTCTGGGCGACTTTAACCTCCCCACGTCTACCTTTGACTCATTCCTCTCTGCCTCCTTCTTTCCACTCCTCTCCTCTTTTGACCTCACCCTCTCACCTTCCCCCCCTACTCACAAGGCCGGCAATACGCTCGACCTCATCTTTACTAGATGCTGTTCTTCCACTAACCTCATTGCAACTCCCCTCCAAGTCTCCGACCACTACCTTGTATCCTTTTCCCTCTCGCTCTCATCCAACACTTCCCACACTGCCCCTACTCGGATGGTATCGCGCCGTCCCAACCTTCGCTCTCTCTCCCCCGCTACTCTCTCCTCTTCCATCCTATCATCTCTTCCCTCTGCTCAAACCTTCTCCAACCTATCTCCTGATTCTGCCTCCTCAACCCTCCTCTCCTCCCTTTCTGCATCCTTTGACTCTCTATGTCCCCTATCTTCCAGGCCGGCTCGGTCCTCCCCTCCCGCTCCGTGGCTTGACGACTCAATGCGAGCTCACAGAACAGGGCTCCGGAAGGCCGAGCGGAAATGGAGGAAAACTCGCCTCCCTGCGGACCTGGCATCCTTTCACTCCCTCCTCTCTACATTTTCCTCCTCTGTCTCTGCTGCTAAAGCCACTTTCTACCACTCTAAATTCCAAGCATCTGCCTCTAACCCTAGGAAGCTCTTTGCCACATTCTCCTCCCTCCTGAATCCTCCTCCCCCCTCCTCCCTCTCTGCAGATGACTTCGTCAACCATTTTGAAAAGAAGATCGACGACATCCGATCCTCGTTTGCTAAGTCAAACAACACCGCTGGTTCTGCTCACACTGCCCTACCCTGTGCTCTGACCTCTTTCTCCCTCTCTCTCCAGATGAAATCTCGCGTCTTGTGACGGCCGGCCGCCCAACAACCTGCCCGCTCGACCCTATCCCCTCCTCTCTTCTCCAGACCATTTCCGGAGACCTTCTCCCTTACCTCACCTCGCTCATCAACTTATCCCTGACCGCTGGCTACGTCCCTTCCGTCTTCAAGAGAGCGAGAGTTGCACCCCTTCTGAAAAAACCTACACTCGATCCCTCCGATGTCAACAACTACAGACCAGTATCCCTTCTTTCTTTTCTCTCCAAAACTCTTGAACGTGCCGTCCTTGGTCAGCTCTCCCGCTATCTCTCTCAGAATGACCTTCTTGATCCAAATCAGTCAGGTTTCAAGACTAGTCATTCAACTGAGACTGCTCTTCTCTGTATCACGGAGGCGCTCCGCACCGCTAAAGCTAACTCTCTCTCCTCTGCTCTCATCCTTCTAGACCTATCGGCTGCCTTCGATACTGTGAACCATCAGATCCTCCTCTCCACCCTCTCCGAGTTGGGCATCTCCGGCGCGGCCCACGCTTGGATTGCGTCCTACCTGACAGGTCGCTCCTACCAGGTGGCGTGGCGAGAATCTGTCTCCTCACCACGCGCTCTCACCACTGGTGTCCCCCAGGGCTCTGTTCTAGGCCCTCTCCTATTCTCGCTATACACCAAGTCACTTGGCTCTGTCATAACCTCACATGGTCTCTCCTATCATTGCTATGCAGACGACACACAATTAATCTTCTCCTTTCCCCCTTCTGATGACCAGGTGGCGAATGGCATCTCTGCATGTCTGGCAGACATATCAGTGTGGATGACGGATCACCACCTCAAGCTGAACTTCGGCAAGACGGAGCTGCTCTTCCTCCCGGGGAAGGACTGCCCGTTCCATGATCTCGCCATCACGGTTGACAACTCCATTGTGTCCTCCTCCCAGAGCGCTAAGAACCTTGGCCTGATCCTGGACAACAAACTGTCGTTCTCAACTAACATCAAGGCGGTGGCCCGTTCCTGTAGGTTCATGCTCTACAACATCCGCAGAGTACGACCCTGCCTCACACAGGAAGCGGCGCAGGTCCTAATCCAGGCACTTGTCATCTCCCGTCTGGATTACTGCAACTCGCTGTTGGCTGGGCTCCCTGCCTGTGCCATTAAACCCCTACAACTCATCCAGAACGCCGCAGCCCGTCTAGTGTTCAACCTTCCCAAGTTCTCTCACGTCACCCCGCTCCTCCGCTCGCTCCACTGGCTTCCAGTTGAAGCTCGCATCCGCTACAAGACCATGGTGCTTGCCTACGGAGCTGTGAGGGGAACGGCACCTCAGTACCTCCAGGCTCTGATCAGGCCCTACACCCAAATAAGGGCACTGCGTTCATCCACCTCTGGCCTGCTCGCCTCCCTACCACTGAGGAAGTACAGTTCCCGCTCAGCTCAGTCAAAACTGTTCGCTGCTCTGGCTCCCCAATGGTGGAACAAACTCCCTCACGACGCCAGGACAGCGGAGTCAATCACCACCTTCCGGAGACACCTGAAACCCCACCTCTTTAAGGAATACCTAGGATAGGATAAAGTAATCCTTCTCACCCCCCCCCCCCTTAAAATATTTAGATGCACTATTGTAAAGTGGTTGTACCACTGGATGTCATAAGGTGAATGCACCAATTTGTAAGTCGCTCTGGATAAGAGCGTCTGCTAAATGACTTAAATGTAATGTAAATGTAAATGTAAGTTGCTAGCTAGTTTTTTTTTACAAGTGTAATGCTATCATAATCACTAGTTAACTACACGTGGTTGATTTTACTAGATATTATCTAGCGTGTCCTGCGTTGCATATAATCTGACTGAGCATACAAGTATCTGACTGAGCGGTGGTAGGCAGACACGTAAACATGAATTCAAACGGCACTCTCGTGCGTTTTGCCAGCAGCTCTTCATTGTGTGTCAAGCATTGTGCGGTTTATGACTTCAAGCCTATCAACTCCCGAGATGAGGCTGTTGTAATCGAAGTGAAATAGCTGGCTAGTTAGCGCTCGCTAATAGTGTTTCAAACTTCGCTCACTCTGAGCCTTGGGGTGGTTGTTTCTGTTGCTCTGCATGGGTAACGCTGCTTCGATGTGGTAGCTGTTGTCGTTATGTTGCTGGTTCGAGCCCAGGGAGGAGTGAGGAGTGAGGAGAGGGACGGAAGCTGTACTGTTACACTGGCAATACTAAAGTGACTATAAGAACATTCAATAGTCAACCGTTAATTAAATACAAAATGGTATAGAGGGAAATAGTCCTATAATTCCTATAATGACTACAACCTAAATCTTCTTACCTGGGAATATTGAAGACTCGTGTTAAAAGGAACCACCAGCTTTCATATGTTCTCATGTTCTGAGCAAGGAACTGAAACGTTAGCTTTCTTACATGGCACATATTGCACTTTTTCTTTCTGTCCCTGTCCACTGTGAATACCAAGGGGTCAGCTCTGCCTCTCTGGCCCTGTCTGCTGGTCAGGACATGGGGTTAGCAACCGTCCTCTACAGGCACGTGTGGTGTGACTGCTAACGTCAACTGTGCAGAAGCTCCCTAAATCCATTTAACATGGAGAGGAGGGGAGAGAAGAGACTGTGTGTGGTTTCAAAGCTGTAAAAGCCATCAGCTTAGCAGAGAAGCCTGACAAAGAAGTCAAGCTTTCATGGAAGGATAGGACTGTGTCTGGTAAAGTCATGAGTGTTAAAAGCATGTGTTCACTTGCACTTGGCATCCCCCCTCCTGAGGGTAGTTGGTGCATTCTTCACTGCCACAGATTTGTCTCTTGCGGATACCAAGGAGGCCCACATTTGCGTGTGTGTGTGATCATTCCTCCGTGTCTAAGCACCTGTTTTTGCCTTTGTGAGAAACTTGGCCCCTCCGCAGGTTAAAAACAGGCCCTGTGTTTACTGAGCAAGAACTCACAGGATATTTTTTGTAATGTCATAGCATATGGTAATGTTTCAGAGGGTCAGGCATGCAGGCCGGAAACAAAAGGGTTTGTGTCCCAAAATGCATCCAATTCCCTATATTTTAATGGCCTATATGCCTCTAGTCAAAAGTAGTGTACTTTGTAGGGACACTGGCATACCGGACAACGCCACAGCCAGTTATAAACCTTTTTTAATTTCTGCATGTACTCGGAAGCGAAGTATTTGTTTCTTTGGCTTTAAGAATGCAACTGATCAAAGTGAATCAGGCCTTGAAAAATAAATAATTTAACTGATTGCATGTAAGGGGATATCTGTAATCAAATTCCTTGGTCAAGGCTAAGACGACGCCAGCGTAGTAAGTGGCGCTCACTCATGTTCAAAAGCGCATATCAGACCGAGAGGCTGATGCTTCTTAGGTAGACAGTTTTCTAAACTAAAAAAGATCTCCTCGCAGAAGTGACAGTTACAAGGATGGTTAAACGGCTTGATTGCCATAGCAACGTCAGAGAATCTGGGAAGAAGGGAGTGGTGTTGCAGAACTGCTGTATTTGAAGCATCTTTAATTGAGCATCGCATTTTGAGTGCAACTCGAGGTAAGCAACCTGTATTTGAAATAATGCTGGGATTTTTCTAGTTGATCCGAAGCAAATTATAGTTGCATGTTTCAATAGCATACACAAAGTTCTTAATGATCACTACCTGACCTGAGACCGTTCACGTTAGTTAGCTAGGTTAGCTTCTAAGTTGGCAAGTTAACAGTACCATCCGCTTTCCTCAGAACTCTGTTGCTTCCGCTTACTTCACTTCTGTGTAATAACCCACGGAACACTTATAAGCATTGGAGGAAGCAAGGGAGTACATTTATAAGCTTGGTTTCTGTATTATGTAGCACAGTAGCACAGGTAGGCAGCTGCACAAAAACGTAAGTTGGGGGTGTGACGTTCCAATACTCTTAACAATGAATAATGGGGTTTCTCATATCAAGATGAATGACTGAGCACAGAATGCATCCCTATGCGTCCTACAAATGGAATATCAGAGTAAAGAGCATGATGTCATATCAAAATGAGTACTTCCACCACTGCCATAGAGGAGCACAGTGACTGTCATGCTTGCGCTTTTCAGTTATGTACAAGGAGCAAGTTTCTAACTCAAACTACTCAACAGTTATGCTCCATAAAGCTCGCTGACACTGGAGCAGTGGAAACGCGTTCTCTGGAGTAATGAATCACGCTTCACCATCTGGCAGTCCAACAGACGAATCTGGGTTTGGCAGATGCCAATAGAATGCTACCTGCCCGAATGCATAGTGTTAAGTTTGGTGGAGGAGGAATAATGACCTGGGGCTGTTTTTCACGGTTCGGGTTAGGCCCCTTAGTTCCAGTGAAGGGAAAACTTAACGCTACAGCCTACTATTACATTCTAGATGATTCGGTGCTTCCATCTTTGAGGCAACAGTTTGGGGAAGGCCCTTTCCTGTTTCAGCATGACAATGCCCCCGTGCACAAAGCAAGGTCCATACAGAAATGGTTTGTCGATCAGTGTGGAAGAACTTGACTGGCCTGCACAGAGTCCTGACCTCAACCACATCGAACACCTTTGGGTTGAATTGGAACGCGGACTGAGAGCCAGGCCTAATCGCCCAACATTAGTGCCCGA
Source organism: Oncorhynchus gorbuscha (assembly GCF_021184085.1). Lineage (NCBI taxonomy): Eukaryota > Metazoa > Chordata > Actinopteri > Salmoniformes > Salmonidae > Oncorhynchus > Oncorhynchus gorbuscha. The sequence continues at coordinate 57,777,228 of NC_060175.1, forward strand.
CCTCACTAATGAATGGAAGGACATCCCAGCAATGCTCTAACATCTAGTGGAAAGCCTTTGCAGAAGAGTGGAGGCTGTTATAGCAGCAAAGGGGGGACCAATTCTATATTAATGCCCATGATTTTGGAATGGAATGAAACAACTAAATGACCATGCATGTTTCTTCTATTGGAATATTCATGCTATGTTCCAATGGAGAACAGACAATGCCACATCCATTTGGGATATTATAACAACGAAGACTTAAAAATAAAAAATTCCCCTTGGACATCAATATGTATTGCAAAAAAACATTAACATAGGTGTGGGGCAAACAGTGGTGCCGTTTTCCCCAAATGCGGATTCCATCTTTAAGACGACTTAACTTATTCAACCTCCATATCCCGAATCCAGAGAGAATTCAGTCTGGATTTCATGTCACGCATGCCTATTCATGTTCTTACAAGTCGAGGCTGCATAGGGGAGGATGGCTCATTAATATTAACGGAGGAAATGGAATGTCTTCAAACACATGGAAACCATATGTTTTGACGTATTTGATACCATTCCAGCCATTTCCACCAGCCCGTCCTCCCCAATTAAGGTGCCACCAACCTTATGTGGTTCTTACATCGTTGTGTGGATGAAATGCCAAGTGGATAATTTTTATTTATCATCTCTGCATATGAATGTGGCGGTTTAAGACATCCATGACATTCTCTTTTAATGCTAGTCTGTCAGTGTGAAGAACGTATTGGGTTTTGACATGGGTCTATGGAGTGGTTTCTTGAACCAGACCCCTAGAGAGATGGAACTGGGACTCCAGTGAAGCATATACCACCCCTGGAGCATACATCCATTCATGCACGTACACACACATTTGCTTGCACACACACACAGCCGTGAGAGAAGGGAAAAGGAGGGGAGTAAAGAACGAGTGATTAATTAGCGTTAATAGAGCTTGATAAAGGACACACGGGTAATTGTCCCAGGAAAAAAGGTTGGGAATGTGAAATGGGAGCCATATGTTGGCGTAATTAGAACCGCATGGTGGATAGGTACTGGAGAGCAGCTCAGGGAGGGAGAACTCTGATTAGTCCAGCCCTGCCCTGTTGGAGGATGGGACTGGAGTTAGGGGAAGAACCACGGCAAAACCATAGATAAGTAGCATTGGGGTAGGGCTGAAATAAAACCATATAGCCAGGGGCGGGTTAGAGGAAGGACTGAAACCAGCATGGGCATCTATGGTAGGGGCTGGAATAAGGATTGTATGTGTTATTTGTTTATTTAACTAGTTATTATTTAACTGTCTTATTTCAATGATGGCCTACCAAAAGGCCTCCTGCGGGGACAGCGGCTGGGATATAAAATAGAACAAAACACACATCCCAACATTTGTAGAGAGGGTCAGGGGTGGAATGATTTTTATTAGGAATTACTTTTGGTACTGGAAGCGTCAACATTCTGATGTCAAGCCAACAGAATCACATCTGCTACAGTGAAGCTCTGATTTTTAACTCCCTATAAGAAGGACCCTTCAGGCCAACAATCTCTCAGGCATAATCTACTATGACTATTTATACTGCCTCACGGATAAATAAACACTGTTGAACCTTCCATTATTTAAACAATCCAAGTGTGAAAGTAAGTAGATGTGGCTGCTTCATGTGTTCTCTGTTGTTGTTTTCCTGTTCCTGGTGATTTGTTGGACAAACAGAGAAGGGGTCTAGCGTTTTGGGTTTGTTCGTTTATCTTTCATCAGTCCAGTTCAGCCTTGGACTTAGTCCCTCTGGGAGCTGGCTAGAACCATCAGGGCCTGGTTTCCCAAAAGTCTCGATAGAACCTTTAGTAGGAGCAACGTTAGATTCTGAGTTTCCCAAAACCAATGTTACTAAAGTTGATCTTGAAAACGATCGTTATTTAACGACTGACTCAGACCAGTGACGGAAAAAGTACCCAATTGACCCTTCGCTAAACTCCGCCACTGACCGGTGATTGTCCAATCAGAGAATTGCAACCGTAAACAATGACTTGGACCTCAGACACTTTTTGCAAAAAAATCCTCATGGCGTCTATGGGCTGTAGGCAGAAATCCTTTCTCTGCTACAAGTGAACAGAAAATTGTGAAACGTTGGGGCACATGTAAAGGCTGGTTTACAGTTTGTCTATCAACATGTTGCTATGACAATTGTTCATGATGTCTGTAGACGATCTACTGTCGTCTGACCTCACTTGTCATTGAAATTTTTAAAAAGCACACTGCTCAAAAAAATAAAGGGACACTTAAACAATACAATGTAACTCCAAGTCAATCACACTTCTGTGAAATCAAACTGTCCACTTAGGAAGCAACACTGATTGACAATACATTTCACATGCTGTTGTGCAAGTGGAATAGACAACAGGTGGAAATTATAGGCAATTAGCAAGTCACCCCCAATAAAGGAGTGGTTCTGCAGGTGGGGACCACAGACCACTTCTCAGTTCCTATGCTTCCTGGCTTGAATGTTGGCAGTGCTTTCCCTCTAGTGGTAGCATGAGATGGAGTCTACAACCCACACAAGTGGCTCAGGTAGTGCAGCTCATCCAGGATGGCACATCAATGCAAGAAGGTTTGCTGTGTCTGTCAGCGTAGTCTCCAGAACATGGAGGCGCTACCAGAAGACAGGCCAATACATCAAGAGATGTGGAGGAGGCCGTAGAAGGGCAACAACCCAGCAGCAGTACCGCTACACCCGTCTTTGTGCAAGGAGGAGCAGGAGGAGCACTGCCAGAGCCCTGCAAAATGACCTCCAGCAGGCCACAATGTGCATGTGTCTGCTTAAACGGTCAAAAACACACTCCATGAGGGCCCGGCGTCCACAGGTGGGGGTTGTGCTTACACCAACACCGTGCAGGACGTTTGGCATTTGCCAGAAAACACCAAGATTGGCAAATTTGCCACTGGCGCCCTGTGCTCTTCACAGATGAAAGCAGGTTCACACTGAGCAGGTTGACAGACGTGACAGAGTCTGGAGATGCCGTGGAGAACGTTCTGCTACCTGCAACATCCTCCAGCATGACCGGTTTGGCGCTGGGTCAGTCATGGTGTGGGGTGGCATTACTTTGGGAGGCCACACAGCCCTCTGTGCTCGCCAGAAGTAGCCTGACTGCCATTAGGTACCGAGATGATATTCTGAGACCCCTTGTGAGACCATATGCTGGTGCGGTTGGCCCTGGGTTCCTCCTGTGTTCCTCCTAATGCAAGACAATGCTAGACCTCATGTGGCTGGAGTGTGTCAGCAGTTCCTGCAAGAGGAAGGCATTGATGCTATGGACTGGCCCGCCCGTTCCCCAGACCTGAATCCAATTGAGCACATCTGGGACATCATGTCTCGCTCCATCCACCAACGCCACGTTGCACCACAGACTGTCCAGGAGTTGGCGGATGCTTTAGTCCAGGTCTGGGAGGAGATCCCTCAGGAGACCATCCGCCACCTCATCAGGAGCATGCCCAGGTGTTGTAGGGCGGTCATACCGGCACGTGGAGGCCACACACACTACTGAGCCTCATTTTTACTTGTTTTAAGGACATTACATCAAAGTTGGATCAGCCTGTAGTGTGGTTTTCCACATTCATTTTGAGTGTGACTCCAAATCCAGACCTCCAGGGGTTGATAAATTTGATTTCCATTGATACTTTTTGTGTGATTTTGTTGTCAGCACATTCAACTATGTAAAGAAAAAAGTATTTAATAAGAATATTTCATTCATTCAGATCTAGGATGTGTTATTTTAGTGTTCCCTTTATTTTTTTGAGCAGTGTATAAATACAAAACGTCAACCTCTGCATGACATCAGCAGCCCGGAACTCCAGATAGAAAGTATACTATTTTAATACCAGTAAACTACTCAGTTTTTAAAAAATGATTTCAGTAAATGTCAACCTAACAAGCTATGAAACTAAAAGCAATTTTCCAAATGTTTTGGTTTGTTCCTAGCTAGCTGGATAGCCAGTCAAAATAAGTACAAGAGTATAGCTGACAACATCTTCAGCTGCTTTTTAAAAAGGAATTATTACAGGAAAATACACCCACAACATTATTTACAAGGTAATGGAGCTTACAGAAAATAGATCCACAATGTGACTAAATAAAAGTAGAATAACCTACCTGAGAATTTTAGAACTCCTGCATCTTGTCACGAGGATTTGGTCTGGTTGCTGTGGCAGTCCGGTAACCATGACAACATACCTTGACAGTCGCAGAGACTCAGTACAATATGTGACTTTGTGGGCAACCTGACCAAATTCACATAAATGTGAGTTTTTGGTCTATCATTTTACTTGAAAGCAAGTCTAAGGAGCGTTAGTTATGTTCTGTGTGCTATTTCTATTCATCCCGTTCCTAATTTCCTGCCAATTGCACGCTTCCTGAACTTGAGACATCTGTGACATTGTATTATGTGACACAACTGCACATTTTTAAAGTGTCCTTTTATTGTCCCCAGCACAAGGTGTAAATAATTGTGCTGTTTAATCAGCTTCTAGATACTCCATCCACCTGACAGATTTGGCATATCTTGGCAAAGGAGAAGTGCTCACGAACAGGGATGTAAACACATTTCTGGAATTTATTTCAGCTCATGAAACATGGGACCAACACTTTCACATGTTGCGTTTTTTTATTTTTGTTCAGTGTAGATTGCACAGAGTTGCAGATGGAGTAACCAAGCTCACTGCTACTGCAACATCAAACTTATTACAACTACAAGTCTACCAACACACCGACGCCTCTGATAATGTGATCCACATGACTCAGTTACATTTGCATCCACCAGGATCCATTTCTGACAGAGAAATATTTAAACGGTGTAATATCAGAGTTACTGCAAAGTCCGCTTCAATGTGGCTACCTTAAGAGAGGTGATGGGCTCATGGCAGACAAGGGGGTTCTCATTGAGAAAGGTGAGGAGGAAATTGGCCTGAGATTGAACATTCCTTCCTTTGCTAAGTCCAACCTACAAATGCCAGAACCAGATGTCAAGATGGCAAAGAGCAAAGCATAGGGTGCACGTGGAAAGGACAACAGCCAAAATGTAAGATTTATTTTTTTATATGGTAAGATCCCTAACTACAGATTCAAAACATGAACCAGATATGGTACGCTGTCCAACATCCAGCCACACATTCTTAAGAAGTAGACTCGTCCTCACACACCCATGCAGACATCTGTATAGGTATTCTTCCTAACATACAGTTGAATTTTAAACTCAGTTTTTCACAATTCCTGACATTTAATCCCAGTAGAAATATCTGTTTTAGGTCAGTTAGGATCACCACCTTTTTTAGTTTAAGAATGTGAAATGTCAGAATAATAGTAGGTAGAATTAATTATTTCAGCTTTTATTTATTTCATCACATTCCCAGTGGGTCAGGAGTTTACATGCACTCAATGAGTATTTGGTAGCATTGCCTTCTAAATTGTTTTAACTTGGGTCAAATGTTTCAGGTAGCCTTCCACAAGCTTCCCACAATAAGTTGAGTGAATTTTGTCCCATTTCTCCTGACAGTAATGGTGTAACTAAGTCAGGTTTGTAGGCCTCCTTGCTCGCACACACTTTCAGTGCTGCCCACAAATTTTCTATGGGATTGAGGTCAGGGCTTTGTAATGGCCACTCCAATACCTTGACTTTGTTGTCCTTAAGCCATTTTGCCACTACTTTGGAAGTATGCTTGGTGTCATTGTCCATTTGGTAGACCCATTTGCGACAAAGCTTTAACTTCCTGAATTATGTCTTGAGATGTTGCTTCAATATATCTACATTTTTCGTCCTCATGATGTCATCTATTTTGTGAAGTGCACTAGTCCCACCTGCAGCAAAGCACCCCCACAACATGATGCTGCCACCCCTGTGCTTTACGGTTGGGATGGTGTTCTTCAGCTTGCAAGCTTCCCCCTTTTTCCTCCAAACATAATGGTCATCATGGCCAAACAGTTATATTTTTGTCTCATCAGACCAGAGGACATTTCTCCAAAAAGTACGATCTTTGTCCCCATGTGCAGTTGCAAACCGTAGTCTGGCTTTTTTATGACAGTTTTGGAGCAGTGGCTTCTTCCTTAGTATGAAATGCATACTGTTGTACCTGTTTCCTCTTCACTAGGTCCTTTGCTGTTGTTCTGGGATTGATTTACACTTTTCACAACATAGTATGTTCATCTCTAGGAGGCAGAATGCATCTCCTTCCTGAGCGGTATGATGGCTGTGTGGTCCCATGGTGTTTATACTTGCGTACAGATGAACGTGGTGGTGTTTGGTGGCGTTTGGAAATTGCTCCCAAGGATGAACCAGACCTCTGCCCAGACAGTCGTCCATTTTTTTATTTTCTGAGGTCTTGGCTGATATCTTTTGATTTTCCCATGATGTCAAGCACACGTGCTGAGTTTGAAGGCAGGCCTTGAAATACATCCACAGGTACCCCTCCAATAGGCTAATTGACATCATTTGAGTCAATCAGAAGCTTTTAAAGCAATGACATAATTTTCTAAGTTGTTTAAAGGCACTGTCAACTTGGTGTATGTAAACTTCTGACCCACTGGAATTGTGATACAGTGAATTATAAGTGAAATATTCTGTAAACAACTGTTGGAAAAATTACTTGTCATACACTAACGACTTGCCAAAACTATAGTTTGTTAAGAAGAAATTTGTGGAATGGTTGAAAAAGGAGTTAATGCCCTCCAACCTAAGTGTGTGTGTAAACTTCCGACTTCCACTGTAGCAGCATGTCCTGTCCTTGCCTCCAATCTGGCATTGAAGCAGCGACCTTCTGCACAACGGAGAGGGCACTATTTCTAGGTCTCAGGAATGCTGTAGTGATGCACGAATACGTCCATGCACTCACACATACGTATTTTATCATTATGCAGCATTTGTAATCCTGCTGTAACTCTTGTTTGTAATATTATGTATTAGTATTATCGCTGAATATGCTTGTTTTCCATGAATTCTAATGGGGGCCTGTTAGCAACGTCAGGCACACCTACGAGCTAAATTTCTTTAAGTACGTTTGAATCTTCATCCGTTACTTCTGAAACTGTCCTGAGAACATAAACATTACAAACATGGGAGGTGCACAAACATGTTCATGCATAACCTGCCGTTTCTGCTGCGAACCATGGATTTGTGCATATACAGTAAGAACCAGCCCACGTCTACAACACACGTCTTTTTGATATGTAACAGTTGAAGATATAATGGACCCGCCTGTGTTTTATAATTTGTGGTTGAATTGGTTATTACATGCGTTAGACGTAAACGGCGCATTCACGTGTAGCTCACCTGTCACAGTTGGAAACTGCAGTAGACAGGTCTTCTCCTCACACTCACTTTTGCCTTTGCTACCATCCCCTCTGTAAGAGGCTTGGCATTCGTCTTCTTGCCTCATGGCTTATGCCACTGTTGTGGCAAGCTTGTAGTGGACATTTCATCTTGGGCTCTCCAGAGGTCCAGGGTGTGGATCAGCCTGGCAACGTGTGCAGTAACCTGTGAAGTTAGCGTAGAACGGTGTTTGTTGGGGCGAGGCTGTTGGTGGTTTGTTAGCATAATCGCTATCTACAGCTGATATTGTACACAACGTAGTATCAGGTTGAAAAAGCTATAGTTGGGAGACCTACCCTGCAGTGCAGGAACAATGTTGCTCCTTTATGTCATCTACCTCTGGTCAGCTGGTGAGTTTTCTCCCTTGTACACGGGGACCGGTAGGCTTTTGCTTCGATCTTTATTCCTCCTGCTTGTTGTGATGTGCTCCTGCTTCATTTATTTTTTATTTGTGTGACCTTTAAATCAAATCACATTTTATTTGTCATATACACATGGTTAGCAGAAGTTAATGCGAGTGTAGCGAATTGCTTGTGCTTCTGATTCCGACATTGCAGTAATATCTAACAATTCACCGACAACTACCTAATACACATATCTAAAAGGGGTTATGAGAATATGTACGTGCAAATATAGGGATGAGTAATGGCGGAGCAGCATTGGCAAGGTTTAAATATGGAGACGTTATTTTAAAGTGGCATTGTTTAAAGGGACGAGTGCTCCATTTGTTAAAGTGGCCAGTTATTGGGTCTCCATGTAGGCAGCAGCCTCTGAGTTAGTGATTGCTGTTTACCAGTTTCGATGGCCTTGAGATAGAAGCTGTTTTTCAATCTCTCCGTCCCAGCTTTGATGTATTTGAACTGATCTCACCTTCTGGATGGTAGTGGTGCTTGTTGTCCTTGATGATCTTCATTATGGCCAAACAGTTACATTTTTGTTTCATCAGACCAGAGGACATTTCTCCAAAAAGTACAAATCTTTGTCCCCATGTGCAGTTGCAAACAAGGAGTTGGCTTTTTTATGGCGGTTTTGGAGCAGTGGCTTCTTCCTTGCTGAGCGGCCTTTCAGGTTGTCGATATAGGACTCGTTTTACTGTGGATATAGATACTTTTGTACCCGTTTCCTCCAGCATCTTCACAAGGTCCTTTGCTGTTGTTCTGGGATTGATTTGCACTTTTCACACCAAAGTACCTTCATCTCTAGGAGAGAGAATGGGTCTCCTTCCTGAGCGGTATGACGGCTGCATGGTCCCATGGTGTTTATACTTGCGTACTATTGTTTGAACAGATGAACGTGGTGTCTTCAGGCGTTTGCTCCCAAGGATGAACCAGACTTGTGGAGGTCTACATTTTTTTTATTACGTGATGTCTTTGCTGATTGCTTGACATCATGGGAAAATCAAAAGTAAAAAGGCACTGAGTTTGAAGGTAGGGCTTGAAATACATCCACAGGTACACCTCCAATTGACTCAAATGTTGTAAGCTAGCCTAACCGAAGCTTCTGAAAATAATTTTGGAAATAATCTGTCTGTAAACCATTGTTGTAAAAATGACTTGTCATGCACAAAATAGATGTCCTAACTGACTAGCCAAAACTATAGTTTGTTAATAAGAAGAAATTTGTGCAATGTTTGAAAAACAAGTTTTAATGACTCCAACCTACAGTGCCTTGCGAAAGTATTCGGGCCCCTTGAACTTTGCGACCTTTTGCCACATTTCAGGCGTCAAACATAAAGATATAAAACTGAATTTTTTTTTGTGAAGAATCAACAACAAGTGGGACACAATCATGAAGTGGAACGACATTTATTGGATATTTCAAACTTTAACAAATCAAAAACTGGAAAATTATTCAGCCCTTTTACTTTCAGTGCAGCAAACTCTCTCCAGAAGTTCAGTAAGGATCTCTGAATGATCCAATGTTGACCTAAATGACTAATGATGATAAATACAATCCACCTGTGTGTAATCAAGTCTCCGTATAAATGCACCTGCACTGTGATAGTCTCAGAGGTCCGTTAAAAGCGCAGAGAGCATCATGAAGAACAAGGAACACACCAGGCAGGTCCGAGATACTGTTGTGAAGAAGTTTAAAGCCGGATTTGGATACAAAAAGATTTCCCAAGCTTTAAACATCCCAAGGAGCACTGTGCAAGCGATACTATTGAAATGGAAGGAGTATCAGACCACTGCAAATCTACCAAGACCTGGCCGTCCCTCTAAACTTTCAGCTCATACAAGGAGAAGACTGATCAGAGATGCAGCCAAGAGGCCCATGATCACTCTGGATGAACTGCAGAGATCTACAGCTGAGGTGGGAGACTCTGTCCATAGGACAACAATCAGTCGTATATTGCACAAATCTGGCCTTTATGGAAGAGTGGCAAGAAGAAAGCCATTTCTTAAAGATATCCATAAAAAGTGTCGTTTAAAGTTTGCCACAAGCCACCTGGGAGACACACCAAACATGTGGAAGAAGGGGCTCTGGTCAGATGAAACCAAAATTGAACTTTTTGGCAACAATGCAAAACGTTATGTTTGGTGTAAAAGCAACACAGCTCATCACCCTGAACACACCATCCACACTGTCAAACATGGTGGTGGCAGCATCATGGTTTGGGCCTGCTTTTCTTCAGCAGGGACAGGGAAGATGGTTAAAATTGATGGGAAGATGGATGGAGCCAAATATAGGACCATTCTGGAAGAAAACCCAATGGAGTCTGCAAAAGACCTGAGACTGGGACGGAGATTTGTCTTCCAACAAGACAATGATCCAAAACATAAAGCAAAATCTACAATGGAATGGTTCAAAAATAAACATATCCAGGTGTTAGAATGTCAAAGTCCAGACCTGAATCCAATCGAGAATCTGTGGAAAGAACTGAAAACTGCTGTTCACAAATGCTCTCCATCCAACCTCACTGAGCTCAGGCTGTTTAGCGAGGAGGAATGGGAAAAAATTTCAGTCTCTCGATGTGAAACTGATAGACATACCCCAAGCAACTTACAGCTGTAATCGCAGCAAAAGGTGGCGCTACAAAGTATTAACTTAAGGGGGCTGAATAATTTTGCACGCCCAATTTTTCAGTTTTTGATTTGTTAAAAAAGTTTGAAATATCCAATAAATGTCGTTCCACTTCATGATTTGTGTCCCACTTGTTGTTGAATATTCACAAAAAAATACAGTTTTATATCTTTATGTTTGAAGCCTGAAATGTGGCAAAAGGTCCCAAAGTTCAAGGGGGCCGAATACTTTCGCAAGGCACTGTAAGTGCATGTGAACTTCTGAGTTCAACCTTCCATACATACATACAGGAGGGGACTGAGTATGCACCCTTGTGGGGCGCCATGTTGATAATCTGTGTCAGGTAATGTTGCCTATCTTCACCATGTGGTCCAGGACCTAGCATCATAGGAAGGAGTTCAGACCCAGGTCCATGAGTTTATAAATAAAATAAAATAAATAAATAGAGCACTATGGTATTTAAGGCTGAGCTGTAGTCTGAACAGCATCCTCACATATGCAGTTTTTTTGTCCGGGTGGGTAAGAGCATTGTGCAGTGTAATGGCGGTTGTGTCCTCCATAGAGCTTTCAGGGTGATAGGCGAGTTGGAGAGGGTTGAGTGTGTCGGGAAGCGAGGAGGTGATATGGTCTTTTGACTAGCCTCTTAAAGCACTTCTTGATGACGGAAGGTAGTACTACTGGTTGGTAGTCATCCAGTTCAGTTACTTTCCCTTTCTTGGCACAGGGATGATTGTGGACATCTTGGAGCAGGTGGGTATAGAGGCCTGACCTACAGAGATTTGAATAATGTCTGAACACTTGCATACATCCTCAGTGTGTACCTAAACTGTTGTTTGCACGTTTTGGTTATTACTTAGAAGCATTTTGTATCAAATTGGCCAGCAAGCTAGGTGTATTTCTGTAGAGAAACCCTGCCTGTTTTGAAGACCAGCATTGCGTATGTTTACATCACTATGGTGGTGATAGTACTATAGCTCGCCAGCCAGCCAAACTTGTATAGTTAGCGAGCAGCTGCTACTTACTAGCTAGGTAAACTCTTGCTATTTCACCAGCATCAGCCCATCCAACATCTCCCAGCAGTCAAAAAGCACATTTTTGGTCATGAATTTGTACTATATAGCCAATTTGACTTTGATGCTGTGGTAACTAGTGACAATGCAGTAACTAGTGACAATGCCCACACGTGTTAGCGCTAACATGTTTGTACGTAGGTGGTTCCAAATGAACTAAAGCCAGCCCTATAACTAACACGTAAGTCGAAAAACACTTACACGTCATTGACACGTATTTCCGTAGTTCCTACTTCAGATTTCCGACTTCAAGCCAAAATATATCATACTTTTAGTAAAAGGTTGAAACATGGTGAAACGGCCATGTCCATTTGCGGTATTGCATCAACAACGAAGGTACTGCGAACAGTTAAAAAAAATAATGATGATAAATTCCACCCCTTGGACGACATTGTGCTCTTGTATCGCGTGTGCAATGTCATACTGCTCGAAGTTCCTAAACTCTGCACCAAAAACAATGGTGGTGGGGCGGCCAGTGGCGCTGTTTTCCCCCTACTTGAGATGGGTTTAATTTTCTCTTTTATTTCCTATTTGTGCTGTCCATTTGATTTCTGATTTAACATATTGCTCACACAAACAAGGTCTGCCTGTCCCTTTTCAAAAGTGGGGTGATTTGTAGTTTACAAGACACAACCAACAAATGTTACTGGTTTTAATTAAGAGCAAGTCTTTCTTTCCTTCCCTCCAGGCAGTAAGATTAGTTGCCCCCCTCCCCTTTTCCTCCCTACCTCTTCTTCCTGCCCTCCTATGCCCCCCCCTTCCCTACTCTCCAGTGGTGTAAAGTAATTAAGTAAAAAATACCTAAGTACTAAAGTATTTTTAACTGTACTGTTTATTGTCCCAACTTTTCATTTTACTCTACTACATTCCTACAGAAAATAATGTACTTTTTACTACATACATTTTCCCTGACACCCAAAAGTACTCTTTACATTATGAATGTTCAGCAGGACAGGAACATTTTTATAATTTACACACTTAACAAGAGAATATCCCTGGTCATCCCTACTTCCTCTGATCTGGCGGACTCACTAAACACAAAATCTTAATTTGTAAATTATGTGTAAGTGTTGGAGTGTGCCTCTGGCTATCTGTAAAAAAAAATGGTGCCGTCTGTTTTGCTTAATATAAGGAATTTTAAATTATTTACTTTTGATACTTAAAGTATATTTTAGCAATTAAATGTACTTTTGATATTTAAAACAAAATACTTTTAGACCTACTCAAGTTGTATTTTACTGGGTGACTTTCACTTTTACTAGTCATTTTCTAGAAAGGTATCTTTTACTCAATGACAATTGTGTACTTTTTCCACCACTGCTCCTCCCCTTCATCTCTCCCTCCCTCCTCCCAAGGGTGAAGCTGTAATTTAAGTGTAATTAATCAGTGTTTGCACGCCTCGTTGAGAGAAATCCCAGTCTATTTATCAAATGAGAGATGATGGTGTACATGTTTCTTAATTTTATTTTATTTTAAACTTTTTTAAAGTCTCTGATGTTCAGGAGAAGAAATGGATGGGGGCAGAGCATAGGCAGGAGATCAAAGAAATAGTTGCCTTTTAATTTATTTATTTTGTAATTTTTTTTAAACAGATTTCTCATTTTGTTTGTGTGGAGTTGTCTCCATATGTTCAGCTGCTAATGGGTGATTTTGAAAGGGAACCATATCCACCTGTAATAATGCTGGATCTGCTCAATTCTGCGGTCTCCTCTTCAATTAATTACACGTGTTGTGAGGATATTACGCCGGAAAGAAAAACAAGTTGTCTTTAATCCTCTTGGCTCTTCTGAACACTTTGCACAACTGTGACCAACCGATGTAAATAATGTTTTCTTTTTGCTTTTAACTACACTATAATTTTGACCAACCTAAACATCTGTCCTTGTGAGTGGATTTAGCATAGAGGCCTGTGTTTAACGATATCCTAACAGGGTGAGAGACGCACATGTTCCTTTAACCGAACAAGCATCTTGAAGGGTTTTGCTGGGCTCGGGGCAGAAGGCTGGCGTGCGTGTGTGTGTGTGCGTGAGAAGCGGCTGTCTCTCAGATGATATAATTATTGTTATTCTGGAGAGAGGAGCAGGAAGGAACACCTGGTTTTGATAAGTCTGGTTCCGGCAGCTAGAGAGGAGGACGCCCATAGCAGACCTGGGTTCATATTGTATTTGAAATAATTCCAAATACTTTAGCTGTGCTTGATTGAGAACTGGAGACAGGCTAATTACAAACGTGAAAGTATTTGAACCCAAGTCTGGCCCGTAGATAGCAGCCCTCACCTACTGTCTACCTGATGCTGCAGAGCTGTATTCAGACAAGTCCCCACTGAGATTTTGCGCACTCCTTATGATTATACCCTGTCCTGGCTACAAAGCTACTGCTGCCCACATGTTGTCTGTATAGTGGTGCAGGTTGGGTGTAGCATAAGTGCCTTTGTCTTTATTCCTATTGTGTTCAACCACAACTTCCTGGTTTGTCTCGTTTTGATCTTGGAACTCATTCCGTAGTAGTTAGGAGTCCTCTAAAGCACGTTGACAACCTGTTGAAAAAGCACTATATGAATCAATCTATATTTTAAATTTATATTGATTTTAGTTGGAATTGTGGGCCCGCGTTACCAGTTGATCCACAACTAATTAAACCCCTTTCCTCCCCTCCCAGCACCAGAGAGTATGGTATGTTATTAGTCCGGTCCGGCCCAGCCCCCCTGTGTCCTCTGCTCCCTGAATATTATAGGGCTGTAGTGTGACCGGGGCCTGACCCTCCCCTCCATCTACCTCACGCTCAGCCAACAACATGGGACCCCGCTGGTCTGCCACATGGGATACAGCCAGTTAATTGCACCACACCACCACCCCACCCCCTCTCACCCTGAGCTGTTCATTTGAAGTTTTAAGATGCCAGTTGACTCTTGAGGCCATTTGACACACAGGGGTAAAGAAGGAGAGGAGAAGGAACATCAGAAGGAAGTAAGGAGTGCCTGGAGTCTCCCCTCCCTCTCTCAATTCAATTCAAGGGCTTTATTGGCATGGGTTACATATGTCAACATTGCCAAAGCAAGTGAAGTGACCATTACACTCACAAAGTTCCAAAAGAATAAAGACATTTCATATGTCTTTCATATTCATAGTGTTGTATTGATGTGCAAGTACAAAAGGGAAAATAAATTAATCAAAAATCAAATCAAATTTATTTGTCACATACACATGGTTAGCAGATGTTAATGCGAGTGTAGTGAAATGCTTGTGCTTCTAGTTCCGACAATGCAGTAATAACCAACGAGTAATCTAACTAACAATTCCAAAACTACTACCTTATACACAAGTGTAAAGGGATAAAGAATATGTACATAAAGATATATCAATGAGTGATGGTACAGAGCGACATAGGCCAGATGTATGTAAACAAAGTGGCATAGTTTAAAGTGGATAGTGATACATGTATTACATAAAGATGCAGTAGATGATAAAATACAGTATATACGTATACATATGAGATGAATAATGAAGGTTATGTAAACATTATGTTAAGTAGCATTGTTTAAAGTGGTTAGTGATATATTTTACATCAATTCCCAATAAAGTGGCTGGAGTTGAGTCAGTGTGTTGGCAGCAGGCACTCAATGTTAGTGGTGGCTGTTTAACAGTCTGATGGCCTTGAGATAGAAGCTGTTTTTCAGTCTCTCGGTCCCAGCTTTGATGCACCTGTACTGACCTCGCCTTCTGGATGATAGCGGGTTGAAAAGGCAGTGGCTCGGGTGGTTGTTGTCCTTGATCTTTATGGCCTTCCTGTGACATCGGGTGGTGTAGGTTTCCTGGAGGGCAGGTAGTTTGCCCCCGGTGATGCGTTGTGCAGACCTCACTACCCTCTGGAGAGCCGTAAGGTTGTGGGCGGAGCAGTTGCCATACCACGCGGTGATATAGCCCGACAGGATGCTCTCGATAGTGCATCTGTAGAAGTTTGAGTGCTTTTGGTGACAAGCCAAATTTCTTCAGCCTCCTGAGTTTGAAGAGGCGCTGCTGTGCCTTCTTCACAATGCTGTGTGGGTGGACCAATTCAGTTTGTCTGTGATGTGTACGCCGAGGAACTTAAAACTTACCATCCTCTCCACTACTGTCCCATCGATGTGGATAGGGGGGTGTTCCCTCTGCTGTTTCCTGAAGTCCACAATCATCTCCGTAGTTTTGTTGACGTTGAATGTGAGGTTATTTTCCTGACACCACACTCAAGAGGGCCCTCACCTCCTCCCTGTAGGCCGTCTCGTCGTTGTTGGTAATCAAGCCTACCACTGTTGTGTTGTCCGCAAACTTAATGATTGAGTTGGAGGCGTGGGTGAACAAGGAGTACAGGAGAGGGCTCATAACGCACCCTTGTGGGGCCCCAGTGTTGAGGATCAGCAGGGTGGAGATGTTGTTACCAACCTCACCACCTGGGGGCGGCCAGTCAGACCCAGGGTCTCGAGCTTGATGACGAGTTTGGAGGGTACTATGGTGTTAAATGCTGAGCTGTAGTCGACGAACAGCATTCTCACATAGGTATTCCTCTTGTCCAGATGGGTTAGGGCAGTGTGGTTCAGATTGCATCATTTGTGGACCTATTTGGGCGGTAAGCAAATTGGAGTGGGTCTAGGGTGTCAGGTAGGGTGGAGGTGATATGGTCCTTGACTAGTCTCTCAAAGCACTTCATGATGACGGAAGTGAGTGCTACAGGGAGGTAGTCGTTTAGCTCAGTTACCTTAGCTTTCTTGGGAACAGGAACAATGGTGGCCCTCTTGAAGCAGCCTTGCGAGGGTTATCACATTTAAATGTTTTACTCACCTCGGCTGCAGTGTAGGAGAGTCCGCATGTTTTGGTTGTGGGCCGTGGCACCGTATTGTACTCAAAGCGGGCAAAAAAGTTATTTAGTCTGCCTGGGAGCAAGACATCCTGGTCCGTGACTGGGCTGGTTTTCTTTTTGTAATCCGGGATTGACTGTAGACCCTGCCACATACCTCTTGTGTCTGAGCCGTTGAATTGCGATTTTACATTGTCTCTATACTGACGCTTAGCTTGTTTGATTGTCTTGCGGAGGGAATAGCTACACTGTTTGTATTCGGTCATGTTTCCGGTCACCTTGCCCTGATTTTAAAAGCAGTGGTTCTCGCTTTCAGTTTCACGTGAATGCTGCCATCAATCCAGTTTCTGTTTTGGGAATGTTTTAATCGTTGCTATGGGAACGACATCTTCAACGCACGTTCTAATGAACTCGCTCACCGAATCAGCGTATTCGTCAATGTTTGACGCAATATGAAACATATCCCAGTCCACGTGATGGAAGCAGTCTTGGAGCGTGGAATTAGATTGGTCGAACCAGCGTTGAACAGACCTCAGCGCGGGAGCTTCTTGTTTTAGCTTCTGTCTGTAGGGCAGGGAGCAACAAAATGTAGTCGTGGTCAGCTTTTCTGAAAGGAGGGCGGGGGAGGGCCTTATATGCGTCGCAGAAGTTAGAATAGCAATAATCCAAGGTTTTACCAGCCCTGGTTGCACAATCGATATGCTGATACAATTTAGGGAGTCTTGTTTTCAGATTAGCCTTGTTAAAATCCCAAGCTGCATTGAATGCAGCCTCAGGATATGTGGATTCCAGTTTGCAAAGAGTCAAATAAAGTTTGTTCAGAGCCATCGATGTGTCTGCTTGGGGGGGAATATATACGGCTGTGATTATAATCGAAGATAATTCCCTTGGTAGATAATGCGGTCAACATTTGATTGTGAGGAATTCTAAATCAGGTGAACAGAAGAACTTGGTATTTCTATTACACCCAGTAGATATGGGAGTTTATCAAAATTGGGTTTGTTTTTGAATTCTTCATCTCTGTAATCTGAGAGAAATATATGTTCAATATGGACATACATTTGGCAGGAGGTTGGGGAGTGCCCATCTCCCCCTATCCCCCAGGCAGGCAGGAAGGACCAAACCAACATCATCTAGCCGCAGGAACAAAGGCATATATATGGGGGCTGTAAATGGCCAATGTGTAGAGAGGGGAGAGGGAGGGTGTCGTAGACACACACACCTACCTCTCGGCCTGTATCAGAGGTGTGATGCTGTGTTCAGGGGGCTGTTAGACTGCTGATTGGATACAGGTGAGGCGGGTGGCAAGGGTTCATTGCATGCGACTGTGTGTGTTTGTCATCTGTGTTGCTGCATCTGTTTGTATGTGACCTCCAGCCTCCTGCTGAGAGCAGGGTGTTAAACCCCAGGACGGCAGGCCCGGGAGCCCATAAGTAAAACCCCAAGGCACCACTTCATTCCCCTGCTAAATGAGAAATTAGGGAGCTACTGCCTTCCTCTCTGTGGTAGTAAACATTTTGTTAGTTAGTAGTTAGCCTTGTAGCTACCGCCGAAAATGTGCCTTTAAAAAAAAAAGAAAAAAAAAAGCCATGAGCAACGTTCATTTGAATCACAATAAAATGTCAAGTCTTTGCTCTGAAGATTGAATTCAGAGGAGTGAAGCCCAAATCACCCAGATATACGCTGTCAACCAAGTAGAAATTTGCAGGCGAGAGCATAGAACATCAATTCACATACACTGTGTAGCGGATGCCAATGTAATTCTCACCAGCACCCATAATAAACAGTTGTATTTGTTATGTTCGCGATGTAGTTCGTGTGAATTATTGTGTGTTCCTTTCTGACTCCCCTTACGTCCTACAGGAGCCACCCTACCGGTCTGCTCTAAACAGTATATAAAGAATTTAGCTAGTCTCGTTCTTTCTACTAACAGTATTCTCTCTTGAAATTGGAGTTCCTTTAGTTTCCCAGCCCATAGCCTGCCTAGGCTATATGCCTGTGATCGACTCATCACCGGTAGGCATAACGTTACTGTCTTCAAATATATATTATTGGCACTGGCATTAATAATATCATCATCAACACTAAATAGACACTTTCACTAAACATGTCATAATTCCAGATGTCACAGTGCACAAAGTCTATTCTGGCAATTTATCCTAGTATTTTTTTTTCTTGCGTTGCATAGCCGTGAGAATATATTTACTTTCAGATTTGACACTCATCAACACTCACGGCCTGTCTATTTTCTCATTTACTACCATGCATTCTAATTCCAGCGTGTACACGCTCGTTCGCACGCATAAAAAAAAGAAGCTTTTCGTTTGATTTGGGCTTGTTCAGTTGTTAAATTCATCACGATGGAAGGGTCACGCTTCAACAAATGCTTTGCAAGCCTGAGGGTTTTACATGGCTTATGTACTGTCACATAATGCACTTCAGATTGGTCGGAACAGAACTACCCATACTTCAAATATGGCGTTAACAGAATAACAAAAAAAAATCCAAAAATAAAGGGTTCAAATTGGTCAACAACTCAAGTTTCTTCTCCAGGAGAAGGTGTCTTGGTCAGCAACCTTACTGCCCAGAGTAGGCAGAGCTCGCTTCCAGAAGAATTCCTCAGCGGAGTGGCCCTTTTCTAGCACATCCTGACCACAAGTGACAGGTTAAAACGCACACGGTATCTGACACGCACAGTACTTGAGTTCTCTATAGGGATATACAGTATATTGAATTAGAATAATTAAGGATCATTTGCTTCAAATCTTAATCTTCAGCTCCTCGTAAAAGACTGAGGTCTGTCTTTAGCCAAAAGTGTTGGATGGAGAGACTGGGAGAAAGAAAAGTGTTGAAATGTGGAAAAACATGTTTAAGAGGATGGAGCCTCTCCTGTATGACCTTTGGGAAATCTATTGATGAATAGGTTATGGTTGGGGTAAGAACACATGGAAGTGATACGGATGGTGGTGGAAGGTGGATACCACAGTTAATGGCTTCTCCTGTTCAGCCATGGTGGTCTAGTCTCTAGCCGGTCTCCCTCTTTATGCTTCACTCCAAACACACACAAATGTTTAATTTATTTAACTAGGCAAGTCAGTTGAGAACAAATTCTTATTTACAATGACTGTCTACACCGGCCAAACCTGGACGACGCTGGGCCAATTGTGCACTGCTCTATGGGACTCCCAATCACGGCCGGATGTGATACAGCCTGGATTTGAACCAGGGTCTGTAGTGACCCCTCTTGCACTGAGATGCAGTGCCTTAGATCGCTGCACCACTCGGGAGCCCACATCTGTGGGTAGGGGCAGGGAGAGGTGGGAGTTTGTGTGTATGTTGATGGGACCATGTGTGTGTTGATTGGGAGCGTGTGTGTGTTGGTGGGAGAAAGGTTTGAACTAGTTGGGGGCCTCCATACACATCCTGAGAGGAACAGGCAAGTTCAAGACTATCATGCATTGACGTCAATGGAACATTTTTGCAAAAACTCAAGTTCCACATGGGGATCTGAAGGTAGGACTCAGGGTTTTGTAAATTTGATAAGTAAATGAACTGATGCAAATTCTGCTTCATTACATGCATTTACTTGATTCCATTTAACTATCATAGGCCTCACAGTAACAAGGCTTACTATGGTCTGAATTAGAGGTCAACCAATCTAGATTTTTTTTTCAACGCCGATACCAAAAAGGCCGATACCGATTAAATCTGCCGATTTTATATAATAAAAAAATATAATACAAATTATTTTTATTTTATTATTATTTTTTAAAAATGTATATTAAAAAATATATATATATTTATTTGTTATCATGACAACAATACTGAATGAACACTTATTTTAACTTAATATAATAATCAATTTAGCTTCAAGGAAATAATGAAACATGTTAAATTTGGTTTAAATAATGCAAAAACAAAGTGTTGGAGAAGAAAGTAAAAGTGCAATATGTGCTATGTAAGAAAGCTAACGTTTCAGTTCCAGCTCAAGCTGGTGGTTCCTTTTAACATGAGTCTTCAATATTCCCAGGTAAGAAGTTTTAGGTTGTAGTTATTATAGGACTATTTCCCTCTATCATTTGTATTTCATTAACCTTTGACTATTGGATGTTCTTATAGGCACTTTAGTATTGCCAGTGTAACAGTATAGCTTCTGTCCCTCTCCTCGCTCCTCCCTGGGCTCGAACCAGCAACACAACGACAACAGTCACCATCGAAGCAGCGTTACCCATGCAGAGCAAGAGGAACAACTACTAGAAGGCTCAGTGAGTGACGTTTGAAACGCTATTAGCGCGCGCTAACTAGCTAGCCATTTTACTTTGGTTACACCAGCCTCATCTCGGGAGTTGATAGGCTTGAACGAGGAGCTGCTGGCAAAACGCACAAAAGTGCTGTTTGAATTAATGTTTACGCGTCTGCTTCTGCCTTCCACCGCTCAGTCAGATACTTAGATACTTGTATGCTCAGTCAGATTATATGCAATGCAGGACACACTAGATAATATCTAGTAATAACATAAACCATGTGTAGTTAACTAGTGATTATGATAGTTTCTTCTAAGAAGTTTAATGCTAGCTAGCAACTTACCTTGGCTTACTGCATTTGCGTAACAGGCAGTCTCATTGTGGAGTGCAACGAGAGAGAGGCAGGTCGTTATTGCATTGGACTTGTTTAACTGTAAGGTTGCAAGACTGGATCCCCAAGCTGAGAAGGTGAAAATATGTTGTTCTGCCCCTGAACAGTTATTTAACTGACTTGCCTAGTTAAATAAAGGTGTATAATATATATATATATATTTTTAATCGTCAAATCTCCGCCCAAAAATACAGATTTCCGATTGTTATGAAAACTTGAAATCGGCCCTAATTAATCGGCCATTCCGATTAATCAGTCAACCTCTAGTCTGAATGGTCTGTTATGGTTTCCCAGGCTTTGTATGAATCTATTTCCCTAGTTGGGGTTAATTGTGTGGCATTCTGTCTCGGCGATAAGGGCATCCTTTTCTAAAACGGCAGGATGGATAAGATCTTTGATATACTGCCAGTGCCAGCCAGCTATCCAGACTGTCAGTCAGCTATGCAGTAGGGTCAGGACTATTTAGTAGCATGGCAAGGAAACAAAACACGAAGTGAATTTAACTTATTTAGGAAAACAGCCCTAATGTTTGAAACATACATCATGTTGTGATCCAGAGCCATGTATTTATTTCCACAAGCTATCATACCCAAGAACCCAACCAACCACTTTGTTAGAATTTTTGCACTGGAAAAAATATTGCGATACTGTAATCTTCTCGGCCCTACTATACAGTCAGCCAGTTATACAGCCAGGCAGCCGATCCCCATCCTGACAACTGTAGGGTCTATTTTTTTTATTTTTAACCTTTACTAGGCAAGTCAGTTAAGAACAAATTCTTATTTTCAATGACTGCCTAGGAACAGTGGGTGAACTGCGTGTTCAAGGGCAAAACAACAGATTTTGTACCTTGTCAGCTCGGGGATTTGAACTTGCAACCTTTCGGTTACTAGTCCAATGCTCTAACCACTAGGCTACATTGCGTTTTCCTTATTTTGTAGAATTCACCTTTTAAATTGTAGTAACAGCAGTGGTGTAAAAATAGTTTGAAGAACTAAAGTAGTTTTTGGGGGTATATGTACTTTACTATTTATTTTTAACTACTTTTACTGCACTACATTCCTTAAGAAAATAATGCACTTTTTACTCCATACATTGTCATTGACACCCAAAAGTACTCGTTACATTGAGAATGCTTTGCAGGACTTGAAAATGGTCCAATTCACAGATTTATCAACAGAGAACACCCCTACTGCCTTTAAAAATGTATATATAATTTATTTATTTTTTAAAATAAAAAATCAATTTTGCCCCCAGAAACACAAATGAGCATACAAGTATGTTTAAGCATACATGACTGTTGAGTGTGTTGCCATACCTTTTACCCCCAGGTGCAGCAGAGCCTGCACACTAAAGATGAAGTTGCAGCAGATATCTTGACCACACCCTGGCTGCTGTCCAGACAGAGGAAGTGCTGGAAAGTGTGTCCCCTGGCACTGTTTCATGTCCATGTCACCTCCCTCAGAACCAGTGAATAGCTCCAGGTTCTTACAGCGGGGCATCATCTACAGAGTGCACAACAATACAGGATATGGAATTAGGTTTAGTATGGAGTTGAATTCTCAATTTTAAAATCCTTAGACATGGGTAAAACGGTAAACAAATGTCGGGCACTGGAGTTTGAGGAAGGTTGAGCGATACAGTATGTGCTAAGTTGTGTATGCAAGGCATAAGAAGACTTGGCGATTCAATGGTCCAAACCTGGAGTCCTCTCAGGGCAATGAGGTAGAAGCCAGCATTGTCAACTTGAATGATAGTTTTGTTACAAACTGTTGCCTGTTATTCGAAAGGAGCATCAAACTCATACTGAGCACTTTCACCATCCAGTGAAATCATTTATTCTTTATTTGATTTCACCTTGAAATAAATAATCTGTAGCCTAATAATGAACTGCATGGTTTCCAGAGTCGTAAATGGGAGGACCACACTTTTCATCCCAAGTTTACTTCGATATGATGGTTATTATACAAGATACATTTTTACAGACACAATGTCCCACCATATAGTATAGAAGCATCTTTCTAACCAATAGACAGAAGCTGGTCATCCTCTCTACGTGACAAATGTCCGGTGCACAATGTCTTCATACAGCATCAAAGAAATTGGAGGAACACTCAGTATCACTAATGATTAAGTTACGGGATGATTGGTGGATGACCTGGTTACCTACAGGAAGTCCCCAGAGTGCTATGTATAGAGGAAAGCCAAGGTACCCTACTTGGAACAGAATGGACTCTTGTCTCTGTCAGCTGAGCAGAGAACAACTTCAAATTGTGTGCGGTTAGCCAACATTGTAAACCGCTATCATTTGATTCCGAGCCTGACGTCTGTTGGCTCCCCCTTCTCAGTCACTGACCTCTTCCCTGTCTGTTCTCAACCTACCTCTCTTCTGCCACCCAGTCATGCAAATCCTCCTCCTCTACTAAAGCTCCTCGACTTAGGTACAATGCTCTTAGTTAAACCAGAGTTGTGTAGAAAAACGAAACCACCTTGGCTTTGGTTAAACCACATGGCTAGATAGCTAACATTAACCCCGCTTGCCCTTATCAATAGCCTGCTTTTAATAACAGAAGAACAAATAGCTACTTCAATTTCAATATTGAAATCCATAGTTGATTATCTAGCTAGTTAGCTAGTTTCTCTACTGGAAAACTAACTATCAACTTACCTCTTGTCAGCCATGATTCACCAGCGTTGGGTGTTTTGCCCAATATTTGTGTATAAGGTGTCACTTTCAATCACCAGAAGGGTGACATCCGCATGTCTTTCAACTCTTAGTCACTGGAAAAGTCCCTCGATCTTCGTTCCTGGCATTCCCTTAGGGGTAGTGGTGATGACAGATGTGTCACTCACGGGCTGGGGCGCAGGTCATCAGGGAAATGCAAAAAAACAGCGTATGGGCCTCATCTCCATATTGCTCACATAAATGACCTTGAATTGCTGACGGTGCTTCTTTCAATGAAAAAAATCACGCTTTGATCAGAATGGACAATACGACTGTAGTGGCGTACATCAACAGCCAGGGTAGCACTCACTTCCTGTGCTTACAGACTATCCGTCAGGATTATTCTGCTGAGCAGAGCACACCTACTGTCTCTACATGCGACTCATGTTTTGGGCATACTGAACATAGGAGCAGACTTATTGTCTGGCGGGAATCCCCATCAAGCGGACTGGAGACTCATTCCCTAAGTGGTGAAACGGATCTCTTTGCGTCTCAACAAAACATGCACTGCTCGTTGTTCTTTGCGCTAGCGGGAGACGCACCACTGGGGGTGGACGCTCTAGCACACCTTTGGCCGAGGATTTTACTTCAAGGCTTTTCCTCAGCCTCGTACTCTCCACTCTGGCCAGAGTGAGGGAAGAAGGCTCATCTCTCATCTTGGTAGCCCATCGATGGCAAGGCAAGCTCTGGATAGCAGAGATGATTCTTCTGCTATACGGTGAGCCTTGGCAACTCCTGTTAGAGGGCTCTGTTGACCTAAGTGAACAAAGCTATTTATTAAAAAAATATAAAATAAATACAACCTCACCTGGAAACCATGGCCCTTCGGGCCTGGCCCGTGAGAGGTTAAATCTCCTACATGCTCATTGTATGGAAATAAGTGATTCATTTTGACAAGTTGTGTGACTGAAAAGGGGATCATTCCTTACCAATGCTCTGTATGCAAGGTTGCATGCTTCCTGCAGGACCTTCTGGACAGAGGGAAGGCTTTCTTCACTGTTAAGGTCTTATCTCGGCCTGTCATGTAAGCTTGTAAGCTTTGGAAAGGACACGGTGGGACACCCCTCCCCCGTTGTCGTTTCATGATTGGGGCATGTTGCTTACGTCCAGTTCCCAGGCATTTAGTCCCGTCATGGGATTTGTCAATTGTGCTTGAGGCTATTTCACAGCTGGCTTTTTTTTGAGCTGCTGGAATGCGTGGAGATGAAGCATCTCTCCATTTTTTTAAGACGCTCTGCCGGTCATCCTTACGTCCACAAAGTGAGTGAATGAGCACGGGTTCGTTCAACATTCGTGCTTACAGTTTGCCCAGGGCTTTTTTCCAAGGTTACATATTTGCCCAACCCCGCCTTTATGCCTAAGGGTAGCAGCAATTCCAATCGTCTCGCCTTGGCGCTTGTGGCGTTCCACCCTGCCGCCTTTTCTATGTCCAGTACGCTCATTGCGCATATACTTGGATACGATGAGAGTTTTGCACAAGTGTGTCCAACTCTTTTGGCCCGGGCACCTCCCTTTTCTTGTCAACAATTGTCACATTGCATTGTGAAAGCTAATATATTGGCCCTATAATAGCAAGGGCTTACTGCCTCCGCAGGGCCTATGGGCTCACTCCACCAGGGGTATGGCACTGTTCAAGGTCATCTCCTTACAGGGTATTTGCGATCTGTCTTGTTGGGCATCCCCTGTTACTTTCGAGGTTCTACCGACTAGACGTCACGGCACCTTTTTTGTTGGAGCCTACTGTCCTCCGTGTCGAGCCGCTGAGGGTTGATATGCTGGAACTACCTGGTTTCGAGCTCGTGTGAGATCCGAGAGTTGGCCATAATATCCCCACCGTGAGATGTTTTAACACAAAATTGAAAGAGAACTTAAGGTGACTTGCATAACCCCGATTCTCTGATTATTATGAGGGAGACATCTCACCACGTTCCCCTACTTGCAAGAGTGTGAGGACGTTTGGTTTGCTCGAGATGATCAGAGGGCAGGCGAATAGCGCTCTTAGTATGAAGGTAGGGGCTTCCTCATTCGCCACTCGACCTGTCTCGGACAGACGTGTATGATTTTGGTTCTTTAAGCTATGTAGGAGATTCTGGTGAATCCCGCTGTAAGATGACTCACTCATAATTTAAGAGAACTGGGGTCACTCAAGTGACCTGAAGTTTTTCTTTGGAGTACATTTTAAAGTGAAAAATCTAGAGACCACGTCGTAATTCCGTTATCGTGGAATTGCCCCTCTTACTTTCAGTTTGGCTGGCAATACAACAGTATTATTGTGTACTGATCCAATATTTAATGTAAGTACGTAATTCTTTGGATTATTGTTCAGGCTGATTTTCTTGGCATTCCTGTGAGGCCGCAGCCTGTCCGTCTGAGCATCGGCAACATGAGGTAGTTGTATTGATGTGTATTATTGTCTGCCAGTTGTCCTTGTGGTTTCACCATCTTTCTTTCTTTCTTGCAGGGGCTCCAGGTCCAGTCAAGTTCTGACTGGAATGGTCGGAAGCGAGGGGTCACATTCCGAACAGACAGTGAGTCCTTGCTTTTTCTCCCTCTCTCTCGCTATCGCTCTCAATGTGTTCACTATTTCACATGGCCTTGCATGAAAACTGCCTGCCCTTTCCATTCCATACTGAAGTTGACCTTTTACCACCTCAAGTTGCCAATTATGTCTCAGACCCTCCACCAACAAGAAGTTAATATCTCGAAGTCAACTTTTTCTCTCCTGTAACAAATCCTGATTTCCCCCACCCACCACCCCAGCAGTCAGCTGCTATTATCCATGACTGTCAGAGGGAACAGCTTTGCTGAAAAGCCCCTCTCTGGTTTAGCATCACAATCGACTGCAGCTCGGAGCCAGGGGGTGTGTGTGACACAGCCCACTGCTCCTCTTCCTATACCTGAGAGGACATGGGGATCATAGTCAAAAGAGATGGGAGAGGAGGGGACAGCTCCTTACATGGCTGCACATTCTTGTCCCCAGGCTTGGCTCCGAGAGAATCTCACCCACTCACCTGTCCATTAGTCTTCATCCAGGGAGCCCTGTTCTGAGCTTCCCATCTTAACCACGCACTGTGATCCATCCTCTTTCTTCTCTTTAAGGTGTGATTTGGGGGTGATTCTCTGTGTGGTAGAAGAGGAAGGGAGTCTAATTTTAGGACTCAACACTGTAAACAAATTTAATTGTGACTAAGGTTGTTTTGACTTTAAAAAAAAAATCAACCACCTCTCCTCTCCGTCATTAGCATACTCTAACTCTGATATCCTCTTTCTTGTCGTCTCCTCTGTTCTCCTCCGCCAGACTGCTCTGTGAACTGGAGTCCATTGGGGAAGCATGCCATCCATGGGGTGAACAATATGACATTCAGCCACCTCTCCTGTGACAGCCAGGCTGCTGTGGTGGTCCACTGGATGACCAGCCCTCTAGGTATGAACCATATGCCCTACGCAGTTTAAATTCTTCCATATGATAAAATAGTCATTATACAGACTAGAGATCAATGGGCAAAATCGAATCCAGTGTCTGAGGTTAGAGTTGAGCAGTCACTCCTAGTGTGCGGAAATCTCGATCCAGAAGTTAGTGGTTGACCTACTTTGAAATGTTTCCACCAAGATTGTTTTGGGTAGATCATATTACATCTGGGAGACACTAACATTTTAAAGCCCTCTGTATGTGTGCGGAAAGACACGTGTGCTTCCTACACCTGGTTGCACACAGGAGTCGTTTATGTTTATCTTCAGTATCTCAGCCCATGGAGAGTCATTTGTAGAGGTAAGAGGTTCGAGAACAGGAGAGAATAGGAGGGTAAAGAAAAGGCTCATCTTCAAAGCCCTGTACTGTGCTGTGTTTTTGTGGCTGTCCTCATCAACGACCCAGGGCAGTTTACCTTCCCCCAGTAGACTTACTCTGCTACCCTGACAGTCAGGGATCTGCCCATCAGAGGGAAGAGGGGAGGAAGGGATCCATATCTTACACAACAACACTGATATGTGTGTGTGTGTGTGTGTGTGCAAGCACTGTGTGTGTCTTAAGTGTCTCTGTTGGCATGCTATATGTGCGGGTGTGTGACAGAGGGAGCAAGACTGAAAGGGAGGCTTCCTCTTCTTCTGTCAACTGAGGCACTGCTGAAGCCATGGCTGATCCTCATGACAATGTAGCCTGTTATTCTCCAGGGGTTAATCCCTAGGACAGGGGCACCACTGCTCAGGTAGAGGGTTAAAGAAAGAACTAGGAAAAATAAACTAAAAGGGCAGAAGAGAGAGGGGGGGAGGAGATCTTTCCTACTTTGAATCAAGTAGTTAGAAAGCTGAAGCTACTGACGCCAGGGGGGGAAAAAACCACTCCGGAAGACAGTCCAACCTGTCTGACAGCTTTTTCCTTCCAGTTTTTTCTCTCTCCTCTGTGTCTGATGTGGTGACGGTGAGGCTAATGGTATCTGTGTGGTGGTAGAGGTAAAGGACGGAGTAGAGGAGGTGTAGAGTTACCACCACCACAAAGAGGAGGCTCTTTCAGCTTCTAAGCGTACACACACACGCACTCAGCCTCCGCTCCCCACAGTGGTAATAGAAGCCACAGGGAATGTGTGTTTTCTGCCTCTGCTGATGCCTCGGACTGATAAGGAAGAAATGTAATTAACGTGGGAGGTGCGCTGGCACACTTTGAAGGGCACGGGAATACTTCCCTGGCACGCAGACACCCTCTCTTGTCCTCTGCATACCTGGGTTCAAATACTATTAAAAATACATTTCAAATGCTTAGCTGTGCTTGTTTGAGCTTGCCTGTTGCTATGAATAAATGGTACTCCAGAAAGGCTAAAACAAACGCACAGTATTTGAAAGATTTCAAATGGTCTTTGAACCCAGGTGTGGTCCTCTGCCAGGGCACAGCCTCTTTCTCCTGCCAGCTCAAATTATGGTCTCTCATAAAAACATGTTTGATACTATGCCCTTACCTCAAGTGTGTGTGTGACTAGCTAATGTGTGTGGACTCCTACGAACTTCACAAACATCCGCTTCATGATTAGGATTTACATTTTCCTCACAAAATTTGTACTTGGGTCATATTTTTGCAATGTTTTTATTCATTGTTTTGGGCCCCAGTTAATATTGTTTGTGCTTTATGGAAGTTACCCTAGAAGTTAAAGTACAGTTGCTAACGGTAACATATTCTGACCTTGGGTTTTATCTGACATTTTTGGGTTAAAAAATGTGTTATTCACATAGTTGCTCTTTTTTAGCTGGTCCTTTACATGTGAGATACAGTGAGCTCCTAGTATTGGGCCAGTGACACCATTTGTTTTTGTTGTTGTTTTGGCTCTGTAATGATACAATGCCTGAGGCTGAAGTGCAGCCTGTCAGCTTTCATTTTAGGGTATTTTCATTCATATTGGGTGAACTGTTTAGAAATTACAGCACTTTTTGTACATAGTCCCTCCATTTTAGGGGACCAAAAGTATTGAGAGAGATATACACACACACACACACACACACACACACACACACACACACACACACACACACACACACACACACACACACACACACACACACACACACACACACACACACACACACACACACACACACACACACACACACACAGAGAGTTGAAGTTTGCATACACTTATGTTGGAGTCATTAAATCTCGTTATTCCAACCACTCCACAAATTTCTTGTTAACAAACTATATTTTTGACAACTCGGTTAGGACATGTACTTTGTGCATGATTACAAGTCAATTTTCCAACAATTGTTTACAGACAGATTATTTCACTTAACTCACTGTATTACAATTCCAGTGGGTCAAGACGTTTACATACACCAATTTGATGGTGCTTGGAAAATTGTCATGGCTTTAGAAGCTTCTGATTGACTAATTGACATAATTTGAGTGAATTGGCGGTATACCTGTGGATGGTTTCAAGGCCTACCTTAACTCAGTGCCTCTTTGCTTAACATCATGGGAAAATCAAAAGAAATCAGCCAAGACCTCAGAAAAAAACATTTGTTGACCTCCACAAGTCTGGTTCCTCATTGGGAGCAATTTCCAAACGCCTGAAGGTACCATGTTCATCTGTACAAACAATAGTACGCAAGTATAAACACCATAAACACCAACGCCATCATACCGCTCAGGAAGGAGACGTATTCTGCCTCATAGAGATGAACGTACTTTGGTGTGAAAAGTGCAAATCAATCCCAGAACAACAGCAAAGGACCTTGTGAAGATGCTGGAGGAAACGGGTACAAAAGTATCTATATCCACAGTAAAACGAGTCCTATATCGACATAACCTGAAACCGTCATAAAAAAAGCCAGACTACGGTTTGCACCTGGCCATGGAGACAAAGATTGTACTTTTTGGAGAAATGTCCTTTGGTCTGATGAAACAAAAAATGAAGTGTTTGGTCATAATGCCCATCGTGATGTTTGGAGGAAAAAGAGGGAGGCTTGCAAGCCAAAGAACACCATCCCAACCGTGACCCACAGGTGGTGGCAGCATCATGTTGTGGGGGTGCTTTGCTGCACGAAGGACTGGTGCACTTCACAAAATAGATGGCATCATGATGGGGGGGGGAAATTATGTGGATATATTGAAGCGACATCAGTCAGGAAGTTAAAGCTTGGTCGCAAAATGGGTCTTCCAAATGGACAATGACCCCAAGCATACTTCCAAAGTAGTGGCAAAATGGCTTAAGGACAACAAAGTCAAGGTATTGGAGTGGCCATCACAGAGCCCTGACCTCAATCCTATAGAAAATGTGTGGGCAGAACTGAAAAAGCATGTGCGAGCAAGGAGGCCTACAATTCTGACTCCATTACACGAGCTCTTTTATTTATTTTATATTTTACCTTTTTATTTAACTAGGCAAGCCAGCTTAGAACAAATTCTTATTTTCAATGACTGCCTAGGAACAGTGGGTTAACTGCTTTGTTCAGGGGCAGAATGACAGATTTGTACCTTGTCAGCTCAGGGATTTGAACTTGCAACCT
This sequence comes from Oncorhynchus gorbuscha, assembly GCF_021184085.1. Taxonomy (NCBI): domain Eukaryota; kingdom Metazoa; phylum Chordata; class Actinopteri; order Salmoniformes; family Salmonidae; genus Oncorhynchus; species Oncorhynchus gorbuscha. The sequence goes on from NC_060175.1 coordinate 57,807,840, forward strand.
TCCGGTTACTAGTCCAACGCTCTAACCACTAGGCTACCCTGCCACCCCTCTGTCAGGAGGAATGGGCCAAAATTCACCCAACAATTGTGGGAAGCTTGTGGAAGGCTACCTGAAACGTTTGACTCAAGTTAAAAGGCAATGCTACCAAATACGAATTGAGTGTAAGTAGACTTCTGACCCACTGGGAATGTGATGTAAGAAATAAAAGCTGAAATAAATCATTCTCTCTACTATTCTGACATTTCACGTTAAAATAAAGTGGTGATCCTAACTGACCTAATACAGGGAATTTTTACTAGGATTAAATGTCAGGAATTGTGAAACTGAGTTTAAATGTATTTGGCTACGGTGTATGTAAACTTCCGACTTCAACTGTATGTTAAAGTAGTCATAAGTTTAGTATTTGGTCCCATATTCATAATTACATCAAGCTTGCACACAGATTATTTTGTGCCCAAAATAATTGAATGGTAAATGTTTTGTCTCATTTTGGAGCCACTTTTTTTGTATATATGAATATATGTTGCTAAACACTTTGACATTTAATGTGGATGCTACCGTGATTATGGATGGTACGGAATGAATCACATATCATGACCCCTCGTAATCAAAACTTGTTCCTACTTTAATACACACAAGTGAATTTTTCCCCAATACTTTTGGTCCCCTACTGTTGGGGGTACTATTTACAAAAATGTCTATACGGTTCTCTCGATGTGGATGAAAATACCCTCAAATTAAAGCTGCCAGTTTGCAGTTTCACCTCATAATCATTTCAAAGTCAGTGCTGGCACACTGATCCAAAACGACAACAAAAAATGTAATTGTTCCAATATTTTTGGCACTCAGTATATGTCATATTTTTTGAAAATAATCAATTTATGATATAACAAAAAAAGGGAAATATGGAAGTTCTCTGTGCAAATACCTTTTTAACTTGGTGCTATAAGGTTAAATCCAATTACACAATGCTTGGTTGGCAGTCAAAAAGAATTGCATGTAAGATCTACTTATTGAGTCATGAAAGATGAAGACAAACTACAGTGCATTCAGTTTTCAGACCCCTTCCCTTTTCCCACATTGTTACGTTACAGCCTTATTCTAAAATTGCTTAAATACATGTTTTCCATCGTCAATCTATACACAATACCCCATAATGACAAAGCTAAAACAGAGAAAAAAACCTGAAATAGCTTATTTACATTTGTATTCAGACCCTTTGCTATGAGACTCAATTGAGCTCCGTTGCATCCTGTTTCCATTGATCATCCTTGATGTTTCTACAACTTGATTGGAGTCCACCTGTGGTAAATTCAATTGATTGGACATGATTTGGAAAGGCAGACACCTGTCTGTATAAGGTCCCACAGTTGACAGTGCATGTCAGAGCAGACACCAAGCCATGAGGTCGAAGGAATTGTCTGTAGAGCTCCGAGACAAAATTGTGTCAAGGCACAGATCTAGGAAAGGGTACCAAAACGTTTCTACAGTGTTGAAGGTCCCAAAGAACACTGGCTTCCATCATTCTTAAATGGAAGTTTGGAACCACCAAGACTTTCTAGAGCTGGCCGCCCGGCCAAACTGCGCAATCAGGGGAGAAGGGCCTTGGTCAGAGCGGAGACCAAGAACCCCATGGTCAATCTGACAGGGCTCCAGAGTTGCTCTGTGGAGATGGTTGTCCTTCTGGAAGGCTCTCCCATCTCTGCTTCACTCCACCAATCAGGCCTTTATGGTAGTGGGCAGACGAAAGCTACTCCTCAGTAAAAGGCACATGACAGCCCGCTTGGAGTTCACCAAAAGTTACCTAAAGGACTTTCAGACCATGAGAAACAAGATTCTCTGGTCTGAAGAAAACAAAATTGAACTCTTTGGCTTAAATGCCAAGCAACACGTCTGGAGGAAACCCTGGAGCTATCCCTAAGGTGAAGCATGGTGGTGGCATTATCATGCTGTGGGGATGTTTTTCAGTGGCAGGGACTGAGAGACTCGTCAGGACCGAGGGAAAGATGAATGGACCAACGTACAGAGAGATCCTTGATGAAACTCTGCTCAGGACCTCCGACAGGGGCGAAGGTTCATCTTCCAATAGCACAACGACCCTTAGCACACAGCCAAGACAACGCAAAAGTGGCTTCGGGACTAGTCTCTGAATGTCCTTGAGTCACCCAGCCAGAGCCCGGACTTGAACCCATCGAGCATCTCTGGAGACACTTGAAAATAGCTGTGTAACGACTCTCCCCATCCAACCTGACAGAGCTTGAGAGGATCTGCAGAGAAGAATGGGAGAAACTCCCCAAATACAGGTGTGCCAAGATTGTAGCGTCATACCCAAGAAGACTCGAGGCTGTAATCGCTGCCAAATGTGCTTCAACAAAGTAAAGGGGTCTGAGTACTTATCTAAATGTGATATTTCCATTTTTCTACATTTCTAAAAACCTGTTTTTACTTTCATTATGGGGTTATTGTGTGTAGATTGAGAATTTAAACGATTTAATCAATTTTTAGAATAAGGCTGTAATGTAACCAAATGTGGGAAAAGTGAAGGGGTCTGAATACTTTCCGAATGCCCTGTTACTATTGTCCCTGTTCTCGCCTAGTAAGCTATAGGCCGTCTAAAATGCATTGGTGCTTTTATTGGGATAGAAACACCATAATATGAATTAAACTAAAATATGAGTTACTTTTTAAAGTAATAAAAGCAGAAACACGCGTGAAAGCTTAATTACATAACGGAATGTCAGTGGGACTATAGCCACATCGACACCAGAATGGAACGGGGAATTGAATGAGTCTCATTGAAATGACCCGACTTTTGTCAGCCTTTGACCATACAAATATTTTATATAATATTCTGCCCATTTTCTATTTTTTGAAGGACTTGTATGTACAGATGTTTTTAGGTACAGTGAGCTGCAGGCCTACATAGGCACGTTGTAAAATGCATTTAGTTATAGAAACACATTCATTCATGTTAGGGAAACACCATAATACTCAGCTGAAATATCAGAAGTTAATCTTAAAGGCCAGGATCGGCTTTCTTTTCGTGGAGGAGAAAAGGGAATGCATAATCTAATTGCAGCGGTCAAATGGTGTGGTAGATGCGCTCAATCATACCCTCTGGTGTGAACAAGCATTAACGGTAAACACATAAAGTGCAACAGGATACCGCACGCTGTACTGCTGTATGACTCAACTCTTCATCGAGAAATTCCTGTATGTGATACGTGGGGGGGATAGTGTCACTGGTGTGGTGGTGTTATGCTGTCATCTGACATGGGTGCATTTTAATCACCGATTTTGAACGTGCATGTTTCTATTCAGGTATTGAACGTGTGTGTGTGTGTGTGTGTGTGTGTGTGTGTTATTCTGTCCAGGTATTGAGCATGTGAAGGGCTTCAGAGTATACCTAGAGGATAAGAACCCAGAGGGCAAACAGTGTCAACACATGATCCTCAAAGACCCACGACCCCTCAACTTCTCCTACAAGACTGTGGTAAGTCACACTGCACTCTGCTAAACAGGTTATTTCTCTTCTTCCATGCATCTGGAAGTAAGGTGTGCGAATGAGCTGAGCTCAAGTCTTACCAAGTTATGTGTTTGGGTGCCGTAGCCGTTCAAAGACTTGATGACCGAAACGCATCCATTTTGACTGCTGATAATGCGTCGAAGCAATACTTAATTTGTGAGTGCTGGCTGATTTTTACCCAGAAGTATGCGCTGTTATTCCCTGACAGAAGATGAGCTCACAGCCCTTCCCTGGCCTGGCCTATGAGACCGATTACATGGTCCGTGTTGTTCCCTTCCCCACCGTCATGAACGACAGCTTCTTCCCCCCATCCTTCCTGCGCACAAACTGTAAGTGGAATACAGCTCAAACTGCAGGCCCTATTTGTAGGCTAGATCTCGAGCTCAGCGCTAAGTCACGACCACCAACTTGGAATGTCAAGACAGGACATGAGTTTTTCTTGACCTGATCGGGAGGAAAACTCTTGGCCCTGTTGATAACGTTGTAGCCAACTGTAATAGTATTATAACTGTTGTTGAAGACTCCTGTTGTCTTTGTTTTCAGCCTGTGAAGTTCTACTGGGTCCAGACAACCTGGTCTGCAAACCATGTAAGTAATCAAGTTTCTCATATCTGTTTGCTAATACTGTAATTACTCTCGTGACAGCATTGTGTTAAAATGTAAAATATTGTGTAACATAGTAATATTATATCCTAATTGTTTTGTAATTGTCCGCTACTGTTTATTGAAATAATGTTATGAAAGAATTTTGTGAAAAAAATAATGATTTGAAACCACCAGAAATTCCTATAATGCTCATATACATGGATTAATCTCTCTGTGTCTCTGTCTGGTGGTTGTGACCAGTCTGGAAGCCCAAGACTCTCAACATCTCCCAGCTGGGCTCTAACCTCAATGTTGTCTTCGACCACGCCCCCTCCACCTTCGGCTTCACCATCTACTACCTGTACTACAAACTACGACAGGAGGGACCATTCAGGCTTAAACGCTGCAAACCGGTAAGAGCATGACTACATTATGAGTTAGCCACGTCGTTTTTACTGGCGAGGCTTCGCTACGAGTGCCGACCTGTCCAGTGCTGTTCTGCCCCAAAGTCCATATCTCATTCATTATTATCTAATAGGGTCAAGGTAAAAATCCGAGATAAAGCACTCCCACTCTGAGACATTTTTTTTGTAATATGGACCCTGAGCGGCTTCTAATGTGTTTCCCAGACATTGAGGAGGGATGTTGTACGGTTATGGTATGTTGACGTGTCTTGTCCTCGGCCTCCATCTACCGGGCCCCTACCGCCTGGGCCTCTCTCTGATGTCCTATAACCTCCTGGGACACACACCATAGACTATCCTACTTTCACAGTCAGTCAGTGACAATCAGAATCACTGAGGTAGACCACGGTTGAAATACTATTTAAATAATTTCAATACTTGACCTGTGCTTGTTTAGGTTTACCTGTTGAAATTTAACATTTTGAAAAGTGAAGGTGCAAACCCTGTCCATCTGGCTGGCAAAAGCAAATCACATTTGAAAGGACGCGTTTGATCAAACCCCCACTGAGTTACTGAAGATATTCCCAGCAGAACATAACTTCATTATTCAGGGCTGGAGGAGAGAAGAGTCTCCTCTCTCTCACACATGTTGCCAGAACAGACAGCACATTGTATCCAGGATGTGTTGTTTTAGCTGTGGAGAGAAAGAGAAAAATCATATCTCCCCTGTTCCTCCTACTGTCAGTCAAGTCTTCTAGTGGCCCTGCCCTACTTCTTTCTTTCGAACAATGATAAAAGCCAAAGCACCCCCTAGCTAGCTGTAGCTCTCATTCAGGTCCCCTCTCTCTCACATACTGTGTTTTAGAAACAGGACCTGATTAGGTCCTCAACCATATGATTGGTTAAGAGGTGAAAAATATCAACTATTATGATGTCAGTATTCCAAACCCTCAGTCAGAAATGCATGAGACTCCTCAGCTCTGGACATTGTATCACTACAGAAACGGCATGACAATAATGGACCGTTCTACTCTATTTTTGCAAAGGAGTTTAATCTGCCCATAACGACATGCGTTCTTCAAGATGTGATACCAGGAACCTATGCGATTGAGGTAAAGCATGATTCTCACGCGTTGGTTAAAAGTAGTGCACTACAGGAAATAATGAGGTGCCATTGTGGACGCAGAACTGATGGAAACCCACTAAAGCCATCTCAGCTGACACACATATTTCCTTCCATATATGTAATTTGTCCTTCAGCTGAGAGATGACACCAACACTACCAGAAGACAGGCCCAGTACCACGTAAGCCAAGGTGAGCTTCCTGCTACTAGCTAACATCCCAGTATTGCCTCTGGACTGACACCCTCTTACTAAACTCTCATTACATTTACATAAGCCTGGATGACTGGGGTGTTGCCACACTCTTCTGGGTGTTTTATGTTCACTTTGCTGAGTAAAAAGCACATTCATAGTTCATTGGAAATGTATTTGCTTGTTATTTAAATGTATTTCTGTCTGTTGTCTGTCTCAGTCCACTCCCCGTGGGCAGGGCCTATCAGAGCCATGGCCATCACTGTCCCTCTAGTCATCATGTCTGCCTTCGCTACACTCTTCACTGTAATGTGCCGGAAGAAACAACAAGGTACTTTTCGTCATTCATAATAATGAAACATTTCACTCTCAGGGCTCTATTTGCAGGTGGTATTAAGCCAGTGCAATTGTCAGATGCAATTTTTTGACCTGTTAAAGCGGTCTTCTATTTTCAAACCCTAGCACCAGGATTGGTAATTTACCCGTCTTGTCTTAACAGTCACTTCCGCTGAGGTGGGATGGGTGGCAATATCTGAGGTGTGTCCTTAAAAACATGCGCCAAAGTGCCAATTTCAGTTTACGCTGGTGGGGATATTTAAGACCAAGTTAAGTCTGGTCTTAGTGGTAACGTGGTTGGTTATGGCGTGGATTCTGACAATATTCCGTGCCCCCAGCCAATTGAAGTTGATGACAATGCAAATACTGTCAAATCCTACAGAACTAGAGACAAATGCATGCAGTATTAAGCCATGAAATGCCTTGATTGGCCAAGCCCTCGTCACACCTACAACTTGTTTATTCATCAAACCCAGCTCATAATAACGACTGTTAGAATAGCAACAAAAACCAATCTGACACACCCCCGGACCTATAATGCTACTTACCGCCAGCACTTAGATTTACCAATGACTTAGGTTTGTAAAAAAAAAAAAAAAAAGTCCCTCAGTCTACATTCTGTCTTTACTGAATCTATCTTTAAAAAAAATCCGTATCCAACATTTACAAACATTAGTCGACGTTTAGTAGAATAGGCCAGTGCATTTCCCTTCACCTTTCTTTATTGTCTTCATATTGTATTAATACTGTACATTGTGTTGTAACTTGATCTGTGCAGAGAATATCTACTCCCATCTGGATGAGGAGAGTGCTGAGTCATCGTCTCACACCACAGCTCTGAATGCAGACAGACCCTGGCCCCGGACTAAGGTGTTTGTCTGCTACTCCACTAAGGACTGCCCCAAACACCTCACAGTCGTACAGAGCTTCGCCTTCTTCCTCCAGGACTTCTGTGGCTGTGAGGTAGGAACTAAACTTCCCACTTTGTAGCTAGGTTATGGCTCCAAGGGTTGGCTCCAAGGGTTGGCTCCAAGGGTTGGCTCCAAGGGTTGGCTCCAAGGGTTGGCTCCAAGGGTTGGCTCCAAGGGTTGGCTCCAAGGGTTGGCTCCAAGGGTTGGCTCCAAGGGTTGGCTCCAAGGGTTGGCTCCAAGGGTTGGCTCCAAGGGTTGGCTCCAAGGGTTGGCTCCAAGGGTTGGCTCCAAGGGTTGGCTCAGGCCAGAGAATTGAATGTGATGGAGTTGGAAAACGTAAATCAGGAGTGTGCTTTGTGCCACCTGCTGGTTGATCCCATGAAGTGTGTGACTTCATAGTAGAATTAGTAGTATCAGCATATATTTTGTAATAGTCTCGTCCACCAGCCCGATGTGATGAGTTTAGCTCAGTAAATACTCAAAAATGGTTTACTATTCTGTAATATTAATCAATAATAGTGATGATGATTCACCATTGGAATCTGACTACATCTCTCTGTGGTGGTTAGTCCTGCAGGTGATATTATAGTTTAACCTCGCCCCATTCCATTCGCCAGTTCCTATTTTTCTTTTTTTTTTCAGGTGACTCTGGACCTGTGGGAGCACCTGCAGATCTGTAAGGAGGGCCAGATGTCCTGGCTGAGTCGGCAGATAGATGAGGCTCACTACATCATCACTGTCTGCTCCAAAGGCCTCAAGCACTATATAGAGAAGAGCCGCAGGGGGAAATCACCAGCCAGAGGTGATTTGATATATTTTTTTGGGGGGGAATGATTGTTTGATTTAATTTGTTTGACAAATGAAAACCAAAAGTGTCAAACATTGTCAGACATCTACTGAATTAACAACGACAGTTACAACAGGTGTCCTTTTAGTTATGTTCAGTTGAATAAATGCATATACAGCCAAGTACATGCATTTTAACAAACTATCAAGGATAAACTCAGTCACTGATTTACTATATGTCCATTGTTTCTTTTGGTGTAGGTGGAGCAGCTGCAGCAAATGGAGCAGAGCTCTTCATCGTTGCAGTGGCCATGATTGCGGAGAAGCTCTGTGAGGCGCGCCAGGAAGACCAGGACCTGTCTCGCTTCATGGCAGTCTACTTCGACTACTCCCACGAGGGCGACGTTCCGACCATGCTGAGCCTGGCTCCCAAGTTCAAGCTAATGGATCAGCTCCCTCAGATGTTCGGCCGCCTCCACTCCCGCCAGCTCAGTTTACCGGAACGCGAGCCGCAGCCGCTCAACATCAGCAAGAGGAACTACTTCCGGAGCAAGTCAGGGCGGTCTCTGTACGTGGCCATCTGCAACATGCACCAGCACATCTCATTGGAGCCTGATTGGTTCGAGAGGCAGGTGAAACCCGCTCCTCTGGCACCGCGTGACGGTGCCGGAGCGTCATTGTCATCATCGTCGCCTCGCATGGAGAAGTTTGACTCTGGGCTGGTGCTCAATGAGGTTTTATTTAAGTTGCCATCAGAAAGCGAAGGTACTCTGATGAGGAATGTGCTGCTCACGTCTCTCCCTCCCAGCCTCAGCCTGGCCCACTGTTCCCTGGACAGACCCGGGGGGCCTGGGAACAGCCGCTCCAGCTTTTCTCAGGAGGAATCTGGGTTCACGTCGGGGGCCTCGTCTGGTTTGGGTCCTCTGGCTCTGAGGTCTCTGAGGCCTGTCGTACCTCCCCAGGCTGGAGATGGGTCAGCCAGTCCCCCAGAAATGCCCAGGGACTCTGGGATCTATGATTTGTCAGTGCCCTCTTCTGAGCTGTCCATTCCCCTCATGGAGGGCCTGTCACCTGACCAGGCTGATTCCTCCTCCCTGGCCGACAGCGAATCATCTTCTTCCGGACTGGGTAAGAGACCAATGTTTTATGTCTAAAAATGCCTAAAGTTATCTGACATTTTCATTGCAAAATAGTATGTGGTCAAAGTAAGTCAAATTGAGAATGATTCAGATTTAAAGCCCTATGCCTAAAATTATGCTGTATGACATTTTCACATTTAAGTACAATAGGACTGATAATGAACTATGAGTCAGATTTAAGAATGAGTCATCGGATTCGGAGATGATTCAGTCAGATAAGTCAGTGACATCATTTCAGACATATACGGACATCATACCAAAAATATTTCTTAATCCACTCCTCACTCATTTCCACCACTGGTTGTTTCTATTTCTCACCAGTGGTGCCATTTAGGGTTGCAAAACTACTGTTAATTTACCAAAATTACCAGAATCTTCTGTAATTAACAGATAATCTATGGTAATTTTATACTTGAATAACTTCTAAAAAAAAAATTGTCCATGAGTTTCTAGCAGATAGACCAAATGGTTCAAGAGAAAATTGTCTAATTAAAAAGGCATCTAATCAACAATTGCATTTTCAAATAAGTCTGTAACTCTTCCAACTATTCACTGCCACCAGTTTGGCACCAAAACATTTAAAACAAAGACATAGTAAAATAATCGAAGTGTGTAAAAACAATGTAAAGGATATTTTATGCTGAAACCCTCATATTAAACACCAACGTTATTCACTAGTGAAGTCCAGTGTGTGTTTGTTGTGCCTCTGAAATTAGCTGAATATCTCTTCATTGTGTGTCTTATCTCCAGGTGATGAGGAGCCCCCTACTGTCAGCTCTCTGCACTACGCCGTGCCCACCATCTGTAAAGCTGAGCTTCACCACCATCTAGAGCAGTCTGAAGGACTGGGACTCTTTCCTGTTCCTCCCTTGTAGTGAACATAACAACATTACATTACCTGGACATGCATGGCCTGTTCATAAGGAATCATTGGATCAAGCCCAGTGACCAAGCCCATGGATTCTAGTGATGTCATCTGCTTCAGAATCTCTGTGGGCTGATAAAACACGGAGGAATGATGTCACGTTTTAGAACGCAGAGGGTGATGTCACTGTTTTGTGAACCTTCTAAGTAGCGGTTGTGTGACTGTGAAGGCAATGCATTATTTAACAATGGTTGTATGTTGTTTTGCAGTGCTGTCCTGTAATTGTTAGTGGTGTAAAGATGTTGGATTCAGACTACACCAGATCTGCTTTTTAAAACACCCCACCCCATACCAGGTTACCAATTCAACAAATGGCCAACATCAATGTTTCTCAACCTTGTTCCTCTGGTGCTTCAAAGAGGTGACACATTTTTTATTCCAGCGCAGAAACACCTGCTTCAACTCCTCTACTGATAATCAAATCCATGATTACTCGAATCTGGTGTGTTAGTGCTGGGCTTGAACACAAATGTGTGACTTCAACGATGTCGTTTGTTAAATACAGGGACAATTATGTTTTGAATGAAAGAGCATTTGTTTGTTACTTTATTTTAATTTATTGTCAATGATGAAATATGAACACTTTTTAAAGTATTGTACACCAACACAAGGATAGAAGGTGCTGGAACTGAGTGTCAAAGCACTTTTACTTGTTTAAAAAAAAATTGGTTTACTGATACACAACAGTTGTCAAAACCTTTTCTAAGAGAGCAGATAGGTTGGAAGTACTCACATTTTTATCATATTTTTCAAACCAGCAGTTATGAAAATGTTATCTCACAGTAATGGACAGGGGTTTGATTTTAGGGGCATTCTCATTTTATAAACTAAATGCCTTTATTTGGAACTTGGGAAACATACTGTTATTCAACTCTTACAGAGCAAAAAGTAACCCTGTCTTTGTGGGTCTACTTCAGTGTATGTTCTAACAATGTTTTAATGTTTTCCAGTGCCAGTCATTTTGACAACACTTTGTTTTTGGAAATAATCAGTTTTGTATAGTTTTTAGATCCTTTTTTTTTCTCTACGTTTTATATATACACTTTGTACTGTTTTATAGTACTCTAATGTAGGAAATAAGCAAAAAATGAAATTGTAATTTGTTCATTATTGAAGCCTCGGACAACCAAGTCAAGGAGACGAGATTTAGAAGGATGGCTCGGTGAGACACAACCCATTTTCCTGCTCAAAGTGTATAACTAAACATGTCATTGCAAGAACAAAATCTGAAATATCATTTACACCCTTTAGATGGCAACATGGATGTATATTTGATATCTGCCCATTTGAAGTGGCAACTGATTTCACCAGTAGCACCGTGCCAAGTGCGCTGTAAGTCCAAGGTCAAGATACAAACTGGTAGTTAAGATATAATGTAACCTATTGCATGTTTTAGTAACTGTCAAATGTGGTGTAATAATTGGTTGAGAGAGAAATATTTTTTAACCCCCACATTTTTTTCCCACCCAACCCCTACATTTAAGTCACGTTAGTTTGCCTATTATAAACTTTATGGCGTTATGGCAGTCGTCAGCACTGCTCAAATTCAGTAGCAATATGGGAAGTTTATTATCCATTAATCTACATTTAAAAAAAGTATGTAGATTACCATCCCATTGTGAATAGACTCTACTATTCAAAAGAGAGAATTACTGTCGGGAGAGGATTAGAAATCACACCAATGACTACATTTCCTATAGGCCTACTTGGTGCTGAGTAATGTAGTGTGTTACACCCTACACAACTCGATTCTGATATGGGGATCCGGAACATAATTACAGATCATTTGACTGCAAACCCTGCTTACATTTGTATACGATCACGTCTCTGTGTGGGAATACTTGAACAGATTTCCAAAATTAAAATCTCTTGAAGCAGATGCCCAACAGTGAAAAATCTATAAAACAAGCATGTTTTTATTTATTATGTTTTGCTCAAACATTGGGGGTCCAAATAAAATCACTGGCCACCAGTTGGGGAACCCTGCTGTACTGTATCTCACTGTAAAAGACCCATTGGTTGCTCTCTCACTTACACACACACGGTAAAAGTAGTTTAATATTGGATATGTTTTCTCTTGTCAACAGCAATTGAAACAAGCATGCCAATGACTATGAAAATGTTACATTCTGAATCGGGGTTGCATGGAGAACAAAACACAACTTAACATATTTTTAAAATGATTTTGGGTTTCAATCTTCAATAGCTCTTAAAGAGTGCCGTACCTATGGAAAATTATATTTTCTGAATTGGGAAGACAGCGAAAAAAAAAAAAAAATGCATTTGGATTATCGGATTTCCACATTCAATAGCTCGTAGCCCTTTACACTGGTACCCGTGGACGGGATGCAAATATCCAATATTTTGACAATGATAATCTCCTAAATGTGAATGCAGTGGCTGTACAGTAATATGCTATACATGACATCAGAGCTCATGTTCTCCACTTCACAGCTCTGTATGGGTTTTGACTGACAGACATTCTAAATAGGAGTACAGCGAGCGACAAGAAGTTGCCCCCATTCCTCCCTCTAATTGGGCAATGCTGTAAATTACGCTGACTCAATGTATTTTGTAAAATGAGATGTTGAGGATTATAATAAATCCAGCTTTGTCATACAAGCAAGCTAAACACCAGTGTGTCCAAATGTGCACTTCTCATTTCCATATCATATAACTCAAATAATATACCGTGTCAATGTTTATGATCACAATGTTTGGTGTAACATTCCAAGATGACAGGGCGTTATACCCTGGGTTGTCCTGAACAGAATGAACTTATGTTTGCTTGTTGTACTGTATACTTCAGGTATTGTATATGTAACTGAACTAAATGACTATCGCCCCGGAGCACTCACTTATGTCATCATGAAGTGCTTTGATAGGCTAGTTAAAGACCATCTCACCTTTGCCTTACCTGACACCATAGACCATATTTGACCAAGAAGGAGCGTGATGGTGCTGCGTCAGATGACTTGGCCTCCACAATCCCCTGACCTCAACCAAATTGAGATGGTTTGGGATGAGTTGGACCGCAGAGTGAAGGAAAAGCAGCCAACAAGTAAGTGCTCAGCATATGTGGGAACTCCTTGAAGACCGTTGGAAAAGCATTCCTTATGAAGCTGGTTGAGAGAATGCCAAGAGTGCAAAGCTGTCATCAAGGCAAAGGGTGGCTACTTTGAAGCATCTCAAATATATAAAATATATTTAGATTTGTCTAACACTTTTTTTTGGTTACTAGATGGTTCCATATGTGTTATTTCATAGTTTTGTCTTCATTATTATTCTACAATGTAGAAAATAGTAAAAAATAAAAACCCTGGAATGAGTAGGTGTGTCCAAACTTTTGACTGGTACTGTATATATATTTATATTTCGCTCTGACATTTGTCATGATATTTCTTAATTATCTGTAAAAATGTTCAGGTTTATGTGTATTTGTTATTTTAATTGTATTGCTTTAGGTATTACTGCACTGTTGGAGCTAGAAACAGAAGCATTTAGTTGTACACGCAATAAAATCTGCAAATCTGTGTCCGCAACCAATTAACCTTTATTTTATTTGTGAAGAAAATATTCCACAGATCATTCATCTGAATGCACTCATGACTCCATTCTAGGTGTACCGGAATTACTGTTTCTCTGAATTGCATTGTGAAAGACTAACACTTTAAGATCATATTTTATGATTTAGCTAGGCATGTTGGCAAAAAAACAAATGTTCAAATTATGCCCCCCTGACCCAGATTGCAATTTATAATGGAACATTTTGGAATAAGTATTGTTGTTTACGCAATCCCAAAATGTTCCATTATAAATTGCAATCTGGGTCAGGTGGGCATAATTTGTAAAGGTAGGGAGGGATGCAGGGCTGTGTTCCAAACAAAACGACTACAAGTGTGCCTCGTCTAGTTCCTTGATGGCACAGCTACTGTAGGAGGATTCAAAAAGCATCTTTAAATCAAATACTTTTAAAAACTTTTATTTAACTAGGCTAGTCAGTTAAGAACAAATACTTATTTACAATGACAGCCAACCCCTTTCTTTGAGTGATACATTGAAATCATTTAGGAACTGTACACACTTTGGAAAGGTGTGGCCATTGAAAACACCAGTTAAACCTCTCACTCAAACCCCCATCATTGTTTTGTCCATTGTTGCACCCAGCCCATATTTTCCAATAATATTCTTATCATGCTACTGAATGTATCCAGAATATTTTCAGATTTCGTTATTAACAAATGCGGTGAAACGTACAGTAAATATAAAATGCACATGAATCAACAGTGTAATGTTTTTGGATTCAGTCTCGTCAGGTGAACTGTTGTGTCCTCACCTTTAGTCTAATAATTTTACCATAATCTCCAAACTGTTACTTTTGCTACCATGGTTTTTTCCAATGGTGTAAAGTACTTAAATAAAAAATACTTTAAGGTACAACTTAAGTAGTTTTTTGGGGTACTACTTTACTTAACAATTTATGTTTTTGACCACTTTTACTTCACTACATTCCTAATGAAAAGTATGTACTTTTTAATCCATACATTTCCCTGACATCCAAAAGTGCTCTTTACATTTTGAATGCTTAGCAGGACAGGAAAATGGTCCAGTTCACAAACTAATCAAGACAACATCGCTGGTCATCCCTACTGATGGACACACAAAACACAAATGCTTAGTTTCTAAATTATGTCTGATTGTTGGAGCATGCCTGTGGCTATCTGTAAATGTAACAAAAGAAAATTGTGCTGTCTGGTTTGCTTAATATAAGGAACTGGAAATTATTTATATTTTTACTTTTCATACTTAAGTATATTTAAAACCAAATACTTTTAGACTTACACTCAAGTAGTATTTCACTGGGTCACTTTTACATGAGTCATTTTTTATTAAGTTATCTGTACTTTTACTCAAGTATAACAATTGGGTACTTTTTCCACCACTGGTTATTTAACCTGTAAAGAAACATTTTAATTTTGTCCTATCCATATAGACTAATTTCCACAAGTGTAAGGGGTCAGACAAAGCGTGCTATGACTATAAACATGATATATTCTGAAGCGGGGGAGGAGAGAGAAATACCTTTTTTGTTGGTGAAATGTTTTTTTCTTCTTCTGGATGGCTCTTAAACAAAGCATGCCATGATTAGTAAAATTATATATTTTTCTCCATCCTCCCCTGATTCAGAATATAATTTGACATATTACTCATTTATCAGACAGTCTTATCCAGAGTAATTAGGCTTAAGTGCCTTGCTCAAGGGTAAAGACAGATGTTCACCTGGTCAGCTTAGGGATTCGAACCAGCAACTGTTCAATTGATGGTCCAACTCTTTTAACCGCTAGGCTACCTGCAGCCCCAATAAAGATTATATTTACAAAAGTATCTGGACACCCCTTCAAATTAGTGGATTTTAGTATTTCAGCTACATCAGTTGCTGACAGAGCCATGCAATCTCCATAGACCTAACATTGGCAGTAGAATGGCAATACTGAAGAGCTCAGTGACTGTCAACGTGGCACTGTTATAGGATGCCACCTTTCCAACAAGTCAGTTCATAAAATGTTTGCCCTGCTAGAACTGCCCTGGTCAACTGTAAGTGCTGTTATTGTGAAATGGAAAAAACTAGGAGCAACAACGGCTCAGCCGTGAAGTGGTAGGCCACACAGAATGGGAACGGGACTGCCGAGGGCTGAAGTGTGTAGCAAGTAAAGGTTGTCTGTCCTCGGTTGCAACACTCACTACCGAGTTCCAAACTACCTCCTGAAGCATGCACAATGCCAAGCGTCGGTTGGAGTGGTGTAAAGCTCGCCGCCTTTGGACTCTGGAACAGTGGAAACGCGTTCTCTGGAGTGATACAACATCTAGTGGAAAGCCTTTCCAGAAGAGTGGAGGCTGTTATAGCTGCAAAGGGGAGACCAACTTCATATTAATGCCCATGATTTTGGAATGAGATGTTCGATGAGCAGGTGTCCACATACTTTTTGTCATGTAGTGTATCATTTTCAAAGTCATTGCATGCTTTGTGTAAGAGCTATTGAAGATTGAAATTCGAAAAATATGTGCAATATTCTCCATCCACCCCTGATTCAGAATATACCATTTTTATAGCAGTAGTGACGCGTGGGTAAAATCACTGGGGAAGCCATGTCCGGGAAAAAATGCCATGTTTCAACCTAAACTCAGCAAAAAAAAAAAAGAAACGTCCTCTCACCATCAACTGCGTTTATTTTCAGCAAACTTAACGTGTAAATATTTGTATGAACATAAGATTCAACAACTGATACATAAACTGAACAAGTTCCACAGACATGTGACTAACAGAAATGGAATAATGTATCCCTGAACAAAGGGGGGGGGGGGGGGGCACCAGCTGCATTATGTACTGCAGTGAGTCTCTTCCTCATGGACTGCACCAGATTTGCCAGTTCATTTTTTTTTCTTCTGTAAATTACATTTGGCTTCTGATGTGATTGTTGTGAAGCCAAACCACACAAAAAATGGTGTGATAAGACGATTCAGATTAGAGCTCACTCAATTTAGCTCAACACTGAATGGCTATTATTGTTTGTTTTTTTATCAATGGAGGCCAAATGCTTGCTGGTTTCCCTTACGTTCAATGCTACAGGCAGCAACATTATCATACTATTTTTGACCAGATAGCATCAGATAGATGGGATACACATACAGTGATAGAGGGGCGCTGTTGTGCTCGCTCGGATGCTTTCTCCAGCAAGATACATTCAGTCTCTTTTGAATTGAATGAAAATTAGGAAACACAGAGAGAAGAAATATACATAATTGCTGGGGTTTTTTCATCCTTTTGGGGGGATGAATCTTTTGGCATCCATGAATACACGCCACTGTTTCATCATCATGGCATGTTTGGTTCAATAACTATTGACGAGAGAACCGAATATCTAATATAAAACACATTTTACCTTGGTCTCTCGCTCTCTCGCACACACACACACTGTTGATGGGCGGTGCTTGAAGCGGCGTTACATTTCCACAGTGGACCATAGTCTGTGTTTCATGATGCGTCAACGCATGAAACAACTGTAGCAACAGAAAAAAAATAAACCAAAAACCTGATGGTTAAAAAACGAAGCTATGCTACTTCAAGGGCGATGCGTTATGGATGAAGATGTTGACGAGTCAAAGTGAACGTTTGCCATTGACGACTTTTTAAAAATTATAATCGAAAAAACGGTTTTATTCAGATTTTATGATCGGACTGTTTTGAGTTTACAGTCTATGTATGACGACAGAAGATCATAGTCTTGTTTCCTCTTTCCAATAACTTGATAGTTTTGGGGGGAATAACCTACATCACGTTGGAACACGTCTAATCACATGAAAACAGGCAATGGAAACAAAGAAGTTTCAAGGTAAGATGTTTTTTCTATCATACAAACTTTCTTATGTAGATAGCTGAAACCGAACCAATAGGATTTGCATTAACTGCTTAATCCATACAGTCGACACCAACTACGAAGATGTTATTATATGATACTTTTCGTGGGATACATTGTGATGTTGCAGCCTAGTGTCAATAAAAACAGGTTTTCATCATAAAGTATTATATCCATATTCTGACTTGAGCTAAATTATACCTTGCCTGAACCTGAGGAAACTCATCAGCGACACTAAAAATGTATTTCCGGGTCATGGAATTTCAAACCTTTCTAAATAATAGTCCTCTGCTTAATTAGTAGAGGGTGTCAATAATCTGTATTTATTAATAATATATGAAAAATAATTGTCTAAACATGAATAATGATTCATATTTGTTCATATTTAAGTGACATTTGCATTACATTTAGGTTTTAAAACGTCTTCCAATGAGAAATAAATGCCACCAATGAGAAATAAATGCCACCAATGCAAATAACGTTATATGAAATACATATTGGCTTATAGAGCAAAAACGATTCTAGGTGCCACAGTAAAAGTATTGTATTGAATATTGTATTGAATACTCAGTACAAAATTACTCAAGTAAAAGTGAAAGTCACCCAGTAATATACTACTTTAGTAAAAGTGTAAAAGTATTTGGTTTTAAATATACTTACATATCAAAAGTAACATTGCTAAAATATACTTAAGTATCAAAAGTAAAAGTATAAATAATTTCTAATTCCTTATTAAGCAAACCAGCAAACCTTGGAGTCAATTGGGCGCTAGCTCAAAAACTCAACATGAGCATGAATTTCGTCAACAAGATGTACAATATTACAAATCTTTTATGAGATGTGAGAAAATGAACTCTGTAATATCGTACAGCTTTGGAATCTTGGCATTATGTACTTTTTTGAGGAAAATCGGCAGGTTTCTCCACTCATACCCTAACCAGATTAGAATAACAATGTGAACACGATTGGTCGATAATCTGCTGGGCGTTATACGTTCCTCCATTCATTGCCTAATTCGATTCCTATCTCCTCCTTTCTCTACTATCTCTGGTGTCGCAGAGGCTAGAACCTGAGTGACATTGAGTAATATTCTTATTCTTCTGTAGTAACATAGTCATTGAGTAGGTTGGGTAGTGCTATGGCCAGTTAGTATATTGTAGACTCAGTTACTGTGAGTCTACAATAATATGTAATAGGAAGTGTATCTGTAGCTGATGACTCAGGTTTGCCTAGTCCTCTGTGATTTACTGTCTGTGTCTATTTACCCAGCAGAGTCAGTCCTCAGGGTCAGACACTGGTGGCCTCTGCTACTTGTAATGTTTTGTCACATCTTTGTCCTCCCATTCGTGGTCTTTAGGAAAGCAAACATAACATCAAGGTGTTGATGCCTCTCTGTGGCTTGTTTTTTATATTTTTATTTAACCTTTATTTAACTTGGCAAGTCAGTAAAGAACAAATTCTTATTTACAATGACGGCCTACACCGGCCAAACCTGGACGACGCTGGGCCAATTCTCCGCCCTATGGGACTCCCAATCACAGCTGGTTGTGATACTGCCTGTATCGTTGGAATCTTCAGGAATGCCAGCTACTGTCTGAGAGTTCTGATTCTAATTCACAATTCCATTTGTTCCAGTTCTCAGAATGCCTTCTTTTCTATTCTGTCTCATCCACGTGCTTATAACTGTCACATGATGACAGAAATGAACTATAAAGGAACTGTATGATTGTTCTTATCAGCCTCTGCCTTTCATACACTTTTAGATGTCTTTGATTGAGAAATAGGAATGTTTCTCTGGCTAAGCTCCGGTCGGTATACGAAGCAGTCAAAAGCCACCACGACGGACGAGGCTACTGGCTTTTCACCTGTTGTATCTTTCTAAATCAGCAGTTGTTCAGGCCTCAGCTCTTGAGGCAACTGTTGAGTTGAGTTGTGGTAGTACTCTGGTTGTCTACACAGTCTCGGACTTGTGCATACCAGGATTTGTCCGGTATGTGGGCAAGTCACGTTTTTTTGGGGGGGCTGTGAACACATGGTGTGAACTGAACAGAACAGCAGTGGGTGAACCCAGGCGCGTGTCCCAATTGGCACCCTATTCCCGACACAGTGCACTACTTTTGACCAGGGAGAGAATAGGGTGCCATTTGGGACCAGCCAGGCCAGGGGAGAGGACCAGCGGAGCGTGCTCACCAGTAATCCCCAACCTAATCCCCTTTCAATGTGTCAGACAAAATCATCTTTTGATATGGACTGACGGCCGCGCTGCTCCTCTGCTGGTTCCCGCTCCACGTCCCCTTCCCGGGATTAGCTCTCTCGCCTCCAAATTCTCGCTCTCTCAGAGTGTCATGCAGGTGAAAGAGGACCCAAAAGCGACTTAACAGAAACAGAGTTTATTCAAGTCCAAACAGAAAACGACAAATCCTGAATCCTTAACAGGAAATGTCCAAACAGGGAATAACAGAAATCCTCTAGTCTGTAGAGGGGAATAACAGGAGAAGCGGCCACAGACTGCAGGTCGCTTCGGGTAGGCGCAGGCCGTAGCTGACAGAGACACCTGCTCACACGCAGCATCTGATGAAGGCAAAAAACACGACAGGACAGGGCGATACACAATCACAGCACGGTGAATTCTAAACAAGGAACCGACAGGACAGGAACGGAACACAAAGGAAGAAATAGGGACTCTAATCAGGGGAAAGGATCGGGAACAGGTGTGGGAAGACTAAATGATGATTAGGGGAATAGGAACAGCTGGGAGCAGGAACGGAACGATAGAGAGAAGAGAGAGCGAGAGAGTGAGAGAGGGAGGGGGAGAGAGAGGGATAGAAAGAGGGAAAGAACCTAATAAGACCAGCAGAGGGAAACGAATAGAATGGGGAGCACAGGGACAAGACATGATAATAAATGACAAACATGACAGTACCCCCCCACTCACCGAGCGCCTCCTGGCGCACTCGAGGAGGAATCCTGGCGGCAACGGAGGAAATCATCGATGAGTGAACGGTCCAGCACGTCCCGAGACGGAACCCAACTCCTCTCCTCAGGACCGTAACCCTCCCAATCCACTAAGTATTGGTGACCCCGTCCCCGAGAACGCATGTCCATGATCTTATGTACCTTGTAAATAGGTGCGCTCTCGACAAGGACGGGAGGGGGGGAGGGAAGACGAACGGGGGTGCGAAGAAAGGGCTTAACACAGGAGACATGGAAGACAGGATGGACGCGACGAAGATGTCGCGGAAGAAGCAGTCGCAGAGCGACAGGATTGACGACCTGGGAGACACGGAACGGACCAATGAACCGCGGAGTCAATTTACGAGAAGCTGTCGTAAGAGGAAGGTTGCGAGTGGAAAGCCACACTCTCTGGCCGCAACAATACCTTGGACTCTTAATCCTGCGTTTATTGGCGGCTCTCACAGTCTTCCCCGCAGACAAAGGCAGACCGGTAATGAAGTCTAAGGCGATGTGAGACCATGGTCGAGAAGGAATGGGGAGCGGTCTGAGACGACCGGCAGGAGGAGAGTTACCCGACTTAGTCTGCGCGCAGTCCGAACAAGCAGCCACGAAACGGCGCGTGTCACGCTCCTGAGTCGGCCACCAAAAGCGCTGGCGAATAGACGCAAGAGTGCCTCGAACACCGGGATGACCAGCTAACTTGGCAGAGTGAGCCCACTGAAGAACAGCCAGACGAGTGGAAACAGGAACGAAAAGGAGGTTACTAGGACAAGCGCGCGGCGACGCAGTGTGCGTGAGTGCTTGCTTAACCTGTCTTTCAATTCCCCAGACTGTTAACCCGACAACACGCCCATAAGGAAGAATCCCCTCGGGATCAGTAGAAGCCACAGAAGAACTAAACAGACGGGATAAGGCATCAGGCTTGGTGTTCTTGCTACCCGGACGGTAAGAAATCACAAACTCGAAACGAGCGAAAAACAACGCCCAACGAGCTTGACGGGCATTAAGTCGTTTGGCAGAACGGATGTACTCAAGGTTCTTATGGTCTGTCCAAACGACAAAAGGAACGGTCGCCCCCTCCAACCACTGTCGCCATTCGCCTAGGGCTAAGCGGATGGCGAGCAGTTCACGGTTACCCACATCATAGTTGCGCTCAGATGGCGACAGGCGATGAGAAAAATAAGCGCAAGGATGAACCTTATCGTCAGACTGGAAGCGCTGGGATAGAATGGCTCCCACGCCTACCTCTGAAGCGTCAACCTCGACAATGAATTGTCTAGTGACGTCAGGAGTAACGAGGATAGGAGCGGACGTAAAACGTTCTTTTAGAAGATCAAAAGCTCCCTGGGCGGAACCGGACCACTTAAAACACGTCTTGACAGAAGTAAGAGCTGTGAGAGGGGCAGCAACTTGACCGAAATTACGAATGAAACGCCGATAGAAATTAGCGAAACCTAAAAAGCGCTGCAACTCGACACGTGACCTTGGAACGGGCCAATCACTGACAGCTTGGACCTTAGCGGAATCCATCTGAATGCCTTCAGCGGAAATAACGGAACCGAGAAAAGTAACGGAGGAGACATGAAAAGAGCACTTCTCAGCCTTTACGTAGAGACAATTCTCTAAAAGGCGCTGTAGAACACGTCGAACGTGCTGAACATGAATCTCGAGTGACGGAGAAAAAATCAGGATATCGTCAAGATAGACAAAAACAAAGATGTTCAGCATGTCTCTCAGAACATCATTAACTAATGCCTGAAAAACAGCTGGCGCATTGGCGAGACCGAACGGCAGAACCCGGTACTCAAAATGCCCTAACGGAGTGTTAAACGCCGTTTTCCACTCGTCCCCCTCTCTGATGCGCACGAGATGGTAAGCGTTACGAAGGTCCAACTTAGTAAAGCACCTGGCTCCCTGCAGAATCTCGAAGGCTGATGACATAAGGGGAAGCGGATAACGATTCTTAACCGTTATGTCATTCAGCCCTCGATAATCCACGCAGGGGCGCAGAGTACCGTCCTTCTTCTTAACAAAAAAGAACCCCGCCCCGGCCGGAGAAGAAGAAGGCACTATGGTACCGGCGTCAAGAGACACAGACAAATAATCCTCGAGAGCCTTACGTTCGGGAGCCGACAGAGAGTATAGTCTACCTCGAGGAGGAGTGGTCCCCGGAAGGAGATCAATACTACAATCATACGACCGGTGAGGAGGAAGGGAGTTGGCTCGGGACCGACTGAAGACCGTGCGCAGATCATGATATTCCTCCGGCACTCCTGTCAAATCGCCAGGTTCCTCCTGAGAAGTAGGGACAGAAGAAACGGGAGGGATGGCAGACATTAAACACTTCACATGACAAGAAACGTTCCAGGATAGGATAGAATTACTAGACCAATTAATAGAAGGATTATGACATACTAGCCAGGGATGACCCAAAACAACAGGTGTAAACGGTGAACGGAAAATCAAAAAGAAATAGTCTCACTGTGGTTACCAGATACTGTGAGAGTTAAAGGTAGTGTCTCAAATTTGATACTGGGAAGATGACTACCATCTAAGGCAAACATGGGCGTAGGCTTGTCTAACGGTCTGAAAGGAATGTTATGTTTCCGAACCCATGCTTCGTCCATGAAACAACCCTCAGCCCCAGAGTCAATCAAGGCACTGCATGTAGCACCCGAACCGGTCCAGCGTAGATGGACCGACATAGTAGTACAAGATCTAGATGAAGAGACCTGAGTAGTAGCGCTCACCAGTAGCCCTCCGCTTACTGATGGGCTCTGGCCTCTTACTGGACATGAATTAACAAAATGTCCAGCAACTCCGCAATAGAGGCACAGGCGGTTGGTGATCCTCCGTTCCCTCTCCTTAGTCGAGATGCAAATCCCTCCCAGCTGCATGGGCTCAGTCTCTAAGCCAGAGGAGGGAGATGGTTGCGATGCGGAGCAGGGAAACACCGTTGATGCGAGCTCTCTTCCACGAGCCCGGTGACGAAGATCTACCCGTCGTTCTATGCGGATGGCGAGAGCAATCAAAGAGTCCACATCTGAAGGAACCTCCCGGGAGAGAATCTCATCCTTAACCACTGCGTGGAGTCCCTCCAGAAAACGAGCGAGCAGCGCCGGCTCGTTCCACTCACTAGAGGCAGCAAGAGTGCGAAACTCAATAGAATAATCCGTTATGGACCGTTCACCTTGGCATAAGGAAGCCAGGGCCCTAGAAGCCTCCCTACCAAAAACTGAACGGTCAAAAACCCGAATCATCTCCTCTTTAAAGTTCTGGAACTTGTTAGAGCAATCAGCCCTTGCCTCCCAGATAGCTGTGCCCCATTCTCGAGCCCGGCCAGTAAGGAGTGAAATGACGTAAGCAACCCGAGCTCTCTCTCTAGAGTATGTGTTGGGTTGGAGAGAGAACACAATCTCACACTGCGTGAGAAAGGAGCGGCACTCAGTGGGCTGCCCGGAGTAGCAAGGTGGGTTATTAACCCTAGGTTCTGGAGGCTCGGCAGGCCAGGAAGTAACAGGTGGCACGAGACGTAGACTCTGGAACTGTCCAGAGAGGTCGGAAACCTGAGCGGCCAGGTTCTCCACGGCATGGCGAGCAGCAGACAATTCCTGCTCGTGTCTGCCGAGCATGGCTCCTTGGATCTTGACGGCAGTGTAACGAGCGTCTGAAGTCGCTGGGTCCATTCCTTGGTCGGTTCCTTCTGTCATGCAGGTGAAAGAGGACCCAAAAGCGACTTAACAGAAACAGAGTTTATTCAAGTCCAAACAGAAAACGACAAATCCTGAATCCTTAACAGGAAATGTCCAAACAGGGAATAACAGAAATCCTCTAGTCTGTAGAGGGGAATAACAGGAGAAGCGGCCACAGACTGCAGGTCGCTTCGGGTAGGCGCAGGCCGTAGCTGACAGAGACACCTGCTCACACGCAGCATCTGATGAAGGCAAAAAACACGACAGGACAGGGCGATACACAATCACAGCACGGTGAATTCTAAACAAGGAACCGACAGGACAGGAACGGAACACAAAGGAAGAAATAGGGACTCTAATCAGGGGAAAGGATCGGGAACAGGTGTGGGAAGACTAAATGATGATTAGGGGAATAGGAACAGCTGGGAGCAGGAACGGAACGATAGAGAGAAGAGAGAGCGAGAGAGTGAGAGAGGGAGGGGGGAGAGAGAGGGATAGAAAGAGGGAAAGAACCTAATAAGACCAGCAGAGGGAAACGAATAGAATGGGGAGCACAGGGACAAGACATGATAATAAATGACAAACATGACACAGAGTCCTTCCCTGTGTTTTCTACAGATGGTAGAAGTTCTCACTCTGTCCGGCTTCCCTCAGCTCAGTCCTCTCACAGTCAGCCTCTACTTGTATGGTTTCTCTCTGTCTCTATTTGCCCCAGGGTAGATAGGGACTTTCTATCTCTTACTCACACACAAGTTCACTCACTGAGTTCAGCATGGCCAGTGAGGTAATGGCAGATTTCGGGGAGATTGTGTGCATGCCTGATTGCATAGTGGTAGTGGGAGTGCTGCTGGAAACCTTCTGCGGAGGACTGGACCATCTCCCTCCCTCTCTACCCTCTCTACCCTCTCTCCCTCGATCGCCATCTCTCTCACTTGTAGGGCAGAAGGTGGCAGTGTGTTTAGTAGCTGTCTGTAATACAGTATTCCACTCCCCTCTTTAAAAACAATCCCCATATACTGTATTTATTCATTTTCTGTTACAAATCTCAAGGAACCAATGGACAAAGCATTTCTCTCTGGAAAGAAAGGGAGATTCTTTTCACAGTTACTGTTACAACACTTCTCTATTAGGTTCAAGTGAAAGGGAATGTTCTAACAATCAAGATTATGTCGCCCCTATTATGCCCTGCTATCCTTAATGAGGAAGAAATTAATTCTGCTCATGTTGCATTCAGTCTCTATGTAGTGCCTCAGTTGATAAAGTGTCTTATTACTATAGTATTATATACTATTATCATTATATAATAGCTAATTTGATGGGGTTGTCCTTTGCCCTTGAACCATATGTGTTGTAGAGTGAGTAAATGCTGTGTTCCCACAGGAAATGGAGGCAGACGGAGTTCTGAGAACACATTGTGGTGTTTCAATGATATACAGTATCTTGGTCTGGGGCTTGGGGCTGGTCCTCCTAGCAGTTACAGGGAGGAGGTTGTGGGCAGTGTGAATCTGTCCCTCCCTGCCAACTATGGTACACTGCTACTAACAGAAAGGGGGATACCGAGTCAGTTGTACAACTGAATGCATTCAACTGAACTGTGTCTTCTGCATTTAAACCAACCCCTTTGAATTAGAGAGGTGTGGGGGGCTGCCTTAAATCGAGATCCACATCTTCAGCGCCCGGGGAACAGTGGGTTAACTGCCTTGTTTTGGGGAAAAAGTACAGATTTTTACCTTGTCAGCTCAGGGATTCAATCCAGCAACCTTTTGTTTATTAGCCCAACACTCTAACCACTAGGCCATCTGCCACTCAAATACTAGGGCTGCATGATATGGGCAGAAAATCTTATTTGCGATTTTTGTACCAAATATTGCGCTTTTACACTGAACAAAAATATAAATGCAACATGTAAAGTGTTAATCCCATGTTTCATGAGCTGAAATAAAAGTTCCCATAAATGTTCCATATGCACAAAAAGTTTATTTCTGTCCAATTTTCTGCACACATTTGTTTACATCCCTGTTGTAATGGCAGATTTCCTCCTCTTCGTCTGAAGAGGAGTAAGGATCGGACCAAGATGCGGCGTGGTAAGTGTTCATGCCGATTTTAATTTTAAAAAGCACTGAACACTATGAAATACAAAAACAATAAATGAATACGTGAAATAACCAAACCGAAACAGTACCGTGTGGCGACAAACACTCACACGGAAACAAACACCCACAAACCAACAGTGAAACCCAGGCTACCTAAATATGGTTCTCAATCAGGGACAACGATATACAGCTGCCTCTGAACCATATCAGGTCAAACACAGAAATAGAAAAAACCTAGAATCACAAACATAGACTGCCCACCCCAACTCACGCCCTGACCATACTAAATAAAGACAAAACAAAGGAAATAAATGTCAGAACGTGACACCTGTTAGTGATCATTTCTCCTTTGCCAAGGTAATCTGTCCACCTGACAGATGTGGCATATCAAGTAGCTGATTAAACAGCATGATTATTACACAGGTACACCTTGTGCCGGGGACAATATAAAATACAAATGTGCAGTTTTGTCACACAACACAATGCCACAGATGTCTCAAGTTTTGAGAGCGTGTGCAATTTGCATGCTGACTGCAGGAATGTCCACAAGAGCTGTTGCCAGAGAATTTAATATTATTTTCTCTACCATAACCCGCCTCCATCGCAGTTTTAGAGAATCTGGCAGTACGTCCAACCAGCCGCAGAACACATGTCCCGGTTAGGGGAGGCCCGGCTGGGCTGTCCTTGTCCCATCGCACTCTAGCGACTCCATGTGGCTATACGGTGCCAGCTGTATGGTGTTTCCTCTAATACATTGGTGCGGCTGGCTTTCGGGTAAAGCGAGCAGTGTGTCAAGAAACAGTGTAGCTTGGCAGGGTCGTGTTTCGGTGGATGCATGGCTCTCAACCTTCACGTCTCCCGACTCCATACAGGAGTTGCAGAGATGGGACAAGACTAACTACCAATTGGGGAGAAAAGAGCTCAAAATAAATACAAATAAAACATAAATAAAAACAATTAATTGACCCATTGTCAAATGCACTGTTGAAGATCCACTATGCAGAAATCGCTCTGGCATTTTTTGGTTGCAAATTCTTTTGTTTCAGTTTGTGACAAAACAAGCACGTATAGTGTATAGAATCATTGTACCATCTAAACCGCTGTGAAATACATTATCCATAAACAAAAATATTGTATTTTCAGCTGCTGTACAAAACCGAAAGTAAAAAATGCAAAAATTTAACTTAAGAATAAGAAGCATAGCATTAACGCACATATAACATATTTACTGCTTCTTAGACTTGCCTTCAATGCAAATGACAGATCTATAACACACATTTCTAAGTGCAATTGATCAGGTCACCCAAAAAGTTACATATTGCAGCTTTAAGAATGGGAAGCATAGAAATAGGGCACATAGAACAGATCTACCGCTTCTTAGACTTTCTTTCAATGTGAATGACAGATCTATAACACACATTTCGATGTGCATTTGGTTCTTTCCATACTATGGACTTGGTATTTTACCAAATAGAGCTATCTTCTGTGTACCACTCCTACCTTGTCACAGCACAACTGATTGGCACAAACACATTAAGAAGGAAAGAAATTCCACAAATGAACTTTTAACAAGGCACACCTGTTTATTGAAATGCATTCCAGGTGACTACCTCATGAAGCTGGTTAAGAGAATGCTAAGAGTGTGCAAAGCTGTCATCAAGGCAAAGGGTGGGTACTTTGAATAATCTCATTTGTTGAATACTTTTTTGGTTACTACATGATTCCATATGTGTTATTTCATAGTTTTGATGTCTTCACTATTATTCTGCAATGTATAAAATAATAAAATAAATAAAAACCCTTAAATGAGTAGGTGTGTCCAAGCTTTTGACTGGTACTGTATGCGCATACAACAGACCTGAGATTAGGGCAGGTTATAGCCATGCCTCTTTCTGCTGTAGTTGTCTGCCAACACGTGTGTGTGTGTGTCTTTGTGCTGGAAGTGTTTAGATGTCAGTTTCCCTCGCTGCAGAACGGAAAGTGTGTGTTGTTGGAAAGTGTGAGAGCAGCACCCTTGGGTCTGGGCTGGAAGACCTGCTGACACACACACACACACACACACATGCGTACACCCACTCATGCTCATGCTTACTCAAACACTCACAACATCCAACAGGCTCTACCCACACACACATGCATACTGAGGAATGAAAATGTATATTATGAAGATACACATTCAGTCAATCCAGCCATTCAATTCAATCATATTATTTTACATCCAAAGCCCTTCTTTAATTTCTGCTCCTAATCCGACCGTGATATTATTGAACCCAGACTGTGAGTGTTGCAGCTATAGGGCCGAGACTGCATCTAATGACTTTAGCAGGTGTAGACAAATAGCCATAGAGCATAATCCTAAAATAAGACGTCTTCTCCCCTGCAACACATTTGAAGCCTAGGGTCCCAGACACTGGATAGCCCTGTATTGCCGGGGCCGTGGACTGGCCTCTATCCCATAATACGTCATATTCTGCTGCTGTGAAGAGAGACTTTCTCAGACTGAAACCTGAGAGCTAGGCCAACGCTTTGATATGGAACTGTGGGGCGAGAGGGGAGGGAATGAGGGATAAAGGGATGGGAGTGTGGAGAGGAGGGGTGAATTGGTGGCATTCTGTCAGATCATAACATACTGCAGACAGGAGCTCTTGCTACCTCTCTCCTCCTCCCTCTCCCTCTCGGTCGCTCTCTCAATTCAAAGGGGCGTTATTGGCATAGGAAACGTGTTGACATTGCCAAAGCACGTGCAATAAACAATAAACAAAAGTGAAGACAAAACAACGTCAACAAAACATTTATTCAAATTTAACAGTAAATATTGCCCTCAAAAAGGTTTTTAAAATATATGCATGATAATTTTTGAGTAATGAAGTGATTAAAAAAAATATATATATACCGTATATACAGTGGGGCAAAAAAGTATTTAGTCAGCCATCAATTGTGCATGTTCTCCCACTTAAAAAGATGAGAGAGGCCTGTAATTTTCATCATAGGTACACTTCAACTAGGACAGACAAAATGAGAAAAAAAATCACATTGTAGGATTTTTAATGAATTTATTTGCAAATTATGGTGGAAAATAAGTATTTGGTCAATAACAAAAGTTTATCTCAATACCTTGTTATATACCCTTTGTTGGCAATGACAGAGGTCGAGTCTTCACAAGGTTTTCACACACTGTTGCTGGTATTTTGGCCCATTCCTCCATGGAGATCTCTTCTAGAGCAGTGATGTTTTGGGGCTGTTGCTGGGGAAACACAGACTTTCAACTCCCACCAAATATTTTCTATGGGGTTGAGATCTGGCTAGGCCACTCCAGGACCTTGAAATGCTTCTTACGAAGCCACTCCTTCGTTGCCCAGGCGGTGTGTTTTGGATCATTGTCATGCTGAAAGACCCAGCCATGTTTCGTCTTCAATGCCCTTGCTGATGGAAGGGGGTTTTCAATCAAAATCTCACGATACATGGCCCCATTCATTCTTTCATTTACACGGATCAGTCGTCCTGGTCCCTTTGCAGAAAAACAGCCCCAAAGCATTATGTTTCCACCCCCATGCATCACAGTAGGTATGGTGTTCTTTGGATGCAACTCAGCATTCTTTGTCCTCCAAATACAACGAGTTGAGTTTCTACCAAAAAGTTATATTTTGGTTTCATCTGACCATATGACATTCTCCCAATCTTCTTCTGGATCATCCAAATGCTCTCTAGCAAACTTCAGACGGGCCTGGACATGTACTGGCTTAAGCAGGGGGACACGTCTGGCACTGCAGGATTTGAGTCCCTGGCGGCGTAGTGTGTTACTGATGGTAGGCTTTGTTACTTTGGTCCCAGCTCTCTGCAAATCATTCACTAGGTCCCCCCGTGTGGTTCTGCGATTTTTGCTCACCGTTCTTGTGATCATTTTGACCCCACGGGGTGAGATCTTGAGTGGAGCCCCAGATTGAGGGAGATTATCAGTGGTCTTGTATGTCTTCCATTTCCTCATAATTGCTCCCACAGTTGATTTCTTCGAACCAAGCTATTGCAGATTCAGTCTTCCCAGCCTGGTGCTGGTCCTTTGACAGCTCTTTGGTCTTGGCCATAGTGGAGTTTGGAGTGTGACTGTTTGAGGTTGTGGACAGGCGTCTTTTATACTGATAACAAGTTCAAACAGGTGCCATTAATACAGGTAACAAGTGGAGGACAGAGGAGCCGCTTAAAGAAGAAGTTACAGGTCTGTGAGAGCCAGAAATCTTGCTCATTTGTAGGTGACCAAATACTTATTTTCCACCATAATTTGCAAACAAATTAAGTAAAAATCCTACAATGTGTTTTTCTGGATTTCTTTTTCTAATTTTGTCTGTCATAGTTGAAGTGTACCTATGATGAAAATTACAGGCCTCTCTCATATTTTTAAGTGGGAGAACTTGCACAATTGGAGGCTGACTAAATACTTTTTTTCCCCACTGTATATATTTTATTTATTTTTATTTCACCTTTATTTAACTAGGTAGGCAAGTTGTGTCATGCAGGTGAAAGAGGACCCAAAAGCGACTTAACAGAAACAGAGTTTATTTAAATCCAAACAGGGAATAACAAAAATCCTCTAGTCTGTAGAGGGGAATAACTAGAGAAGCGGCCACAGACTGCAGGTCGCTTCGGGTAGGCGCAGGCCGTAGTTGATAGAGCCACCTGCTCACACGCAGCATCTGATGAAGGCAAAAAACACGACAGGACATGGCGAAACACAATCACAGCATGGTGAATACAAAACGAGGAACCGACGGGACAGGAACGGATCACAAAGGAATAAATAGGGACTCTAATCAGGGGAAAGGATCGGGAACAGGTGTGGGAAGACTAAATGATGATTAGGGGAATAGGAACAGCTGGGAGCAGGAACGGAACGATAGAGAGAAGAGAGAGCGAGAGAGTGAGAGAGGGAGGGGGAGAGAGAGGGATAGAAGGAGGGAAAGAACCAAATAAGACCAGCAGAGGGAAACGAATAGCATGGGGAGCACAGGGACAAGACATGATAATAAATGACAAACATGACAGTACCCCCACTCACCGAGCGCCTCCTGGCGCACTCGAGGAGGAATCCTGGCGGCAACGGAGGAAATCATCGATGAGTGAACGGTCCAGCACGTCCCGAGACGGAACCCAACTCCTCTCCTCAGGACCGTAACCCTCCCAATCCACTAGGTATTGGTGACCCCGTCCCCGAGAACGCATGTCCATGATCTTATGTACCTTGTAAATAGGTGCGCTCTCGACAAGGACGGGAGGGGGAGGGAAGACGAACGGGGTGCGAAGAAAGGGCTTAACACAGGAGACATGGAAGACAGGATGGACGCGACGAAGATGTCGCGGAAGAAGCAGTCGCACAGCGACAGGATTGACGACCTGGGAGACACGGAACGGACCAATGAACCGCGGAGTCAACTTACGAGAAGCTGTCGTAAGAGGAAGGTTGCGAGTGGAAAGCCACACTCT
This sequence comes from Oncorhynchus gorbuscha, assembly GCF_021184085.1. Classification (NCBI taxonomy): domain Eukaryota; kingdom Metazoa; phylum Chordata; class Actinopteri; order Salmoniformes; family Salmonidae; genus Oncorhynchus; species Oncorhynchus gorbuscha. The sequence continues at coordinate 57,839,396 of NC_060175.1, forward strand.
CTGGCCGCAACAATACCTTGGACTCTTAATCCTGCGTTTATTGGCGGCTCTCACCGTCTGTGCCCTGTAACGGCAAAGTGCAGACCTCACCCTCCTCCAGGTGCGCTCACAACGTTGGACAAACGCTTGAGCGGAGGGAACGCTGGACTCGGCAAGCTGGGATGAGAACAGAGGAGGCTGGTAACCCAGACTACTCTGAAACGGAGATAACCCGGTAGCAGACGAAGGAAGCGAATTGTGAGCGTATTCTGCCCAGGGGAGCTGTTCTGCCCAAGACGCAGGGTTTCTGAAAGAAAGGCTGCGTAGTATGCGACCAATCGTCTGATTGGCCCTCTCTGCTTGACCGTTAGACTGGGGATGAAACCCGGAAGAGAGACTGACGGACGCACCAATCAAACGACAGAACTCCCTCCAAAACTGTGACGTGAATTGCGGGCCTCTGTCTGAAACGGCGTCTAACGGGAGGCCATGAATTCTGAATACATTCTCAATAATGATTTGTGCCGTCTCCTTAGCGGAAGGAAGTTTAGCGAGGGGAATGAAATGTGCCGCCTTAGAGAACCTATCGACAACCGTCAGAATCACAGTCTTCCCCGCAGACAAAGGCAGACCGGTAATGAAGTCTAAGGCAATGTGAGACCATGGTCGAGAAGGAATGGGGAGCGGTCTGAGACGACCGGCAGGAGGAGAGTTACCCGACTTAGTCTGCGCGCAGTCCGAACAAGCAGCCACGAAACGGCGCGTGTCACGCTCCTGAGTCGGCCACCAAAAGCGCTGGCGAATAGACGCAAGAGTGCCTCGAACACCGGGATGACCAGCTAACTTGGCAGAGTGAGCCCACTGAAGAACAGCCAGACGAGTGGAAACAGGAACGAAAAGGAGGTTACTAGGACAAGCGCGCGGCGACGCAGTGTGCGTGAGTGCTTGCTTAACCTGTCTTTCAATTCCCCAGACTGTTAACCCGACAACACGCCCATAAGGAAGAATCCCCTCGGGATCAGTAGAAGCCACAGAAGAACTAAACAGACGGGATAAGGCATCAGGCTTGGTGTTCTTGCTACCCGGACGGTAAGAAATCACAAACTCGAAACGAGCGAAAAACAACGCCCAACGAGCTTGACGGGCATTAAGTCGTTTGGCAGAACGGATGTACTCAAGGTTCTTATGGTCTGTCCAAACGACAAAAGGAACGGTCGCCCCCTCCAACCACTGTCGCCATTCGCCTAGGGCTAAGCGGATGGCGAGCAGTTCACGGTTACCCACATCATAGTTGCGCTCAGATGGCGACAGGCGATGAGAAAAATAAGCGCAAGGATGAACCTTATCGTCAGACTGGAAGCGCTGGGATAGAATGGCTCCCACGCCTACCTCTGAAGCGTCAACCTCGACAATGAATTGTCTAGTGACGTCAGGAGTAACGAGGATAGGAGCGGACGTAAAACGTTCTTTTAGAAGATCAAAAGCTCCCTGGGCGGAACCGGACCACTTAAAACACGTCTTGACAGAAGTAAGAGCTGTGAGAGGGGCAGCAACTTGACCGAAATTACGAATGAAACGCCGATAGAAATTAGCGAAACCTAAAAAGCGCTGCAACTCGACACGTGACCTTGGAACGGGCCAATCACTGACAGCTTGGACCTTAGCGGAATCCATCTGAATGCCTTCAGCGGAAATAACGGAACCGAGAAAAGTAACGGAGGAGACATGAAAAGAGCACTTCTCAGCCTTTACGTAGAGACAATTCTCTAAAAGGCGCTGTAGAACACGTCGAACGTGCTGAACATGAATCTCGAGTGACGGAGAAAAAATCAGGATATCGTCAAGATAGACAAAAACAAAAATGTTCAGCATGTCTCTCAGAACATCATTAACTAATGCCTGAAAAACAGCTGGCGCATTGGCGAGACCGAACGGCAGAACCCGGTACTCAAAATGCCCTAACGGAGTGTTAAACGCCGTTTTCCACTCGTCCCCCTCTCTGATGCGCACGAGATGGTAAGCGTTACGAAGGTCCAACTTAGTAAAGCACCTGGCTCCCTGCAGAATCTCGAAGGCTGATGACATAAGGGGAAGCGGATAACGATTCTTAACCGTTATGTCATTCAGCCCTCGATAATCCACGCAGGGGCGCAGAGTACCGTCCTTCTTCTTAACAAAAAGAACCCCGCCCCGGCCGGAGAAGAAGAAGGCACTATGGTACCGGCGTCAAGAGACACAGACAAATAATCCTCGAGAGCCTTACGTTCGGGAGCCGACAGAGAGTATAGTCTACCTCGAGGAGGAGTGGTCCCCGGAAGGAGATCAATACTACAATCATACGACCGGTGAGGAGGAAGGGAGTTGGCTCGGGACCGACTGAAGACCGTGCGCAGATCATGATATTCCTCCGGCACTCCTGTCAAATCGCCAGGTTCCTCCTGAGAAGTAGGGACAGAAGAAACGGGAGGGATGGCAGACATTAAACACTTCACATGACAAGAAACGTTCCAGGATAGGATAGAATTACTAGACCAATTAATAGAAGGATTATGACATACTAGCCAGGGATGACCCAAAACAACAGGTGTAAACGGTGAACGGAAAATCAAAAAAGAAATAGTCTCACTGTGGTTACCAGATACTGTGAGGGTTAAAGGTAGTGTCTCAAATCTGATACTGGGAAGATGACTACCATCTAAGGCGAACATGGGCGTAGGCTTATCTAACTCTCTGAAAGGAATGTCATGTTTCCGAACCCATGCTTCGTCCATGAAACAACCCTCAGCCCCAGAGTCTATCAAGGCACTACATGTAGCACCGAACCGGTCCAGCGTAGGTGGACCGACAAAGTAGTACAGGACCTTGATGGAGAGACTTGAGTAGTTGCGCTCACCTGTAGCCCTCCGCTTACAGATGAGCTCTGGCTTTTACTGGACATGAATTAACAAAATGTCCAGCAACTCCGCAATAGAGGCACAGGCGGTTGGTGATCCTCCGTTCCCTCTCCTTATTCGAGATGCGAATCCCTCCCAGCTGCATGGGCTCAGTCTCAAAGCCAGAGGAGGGAGATGGTTGCGATGCGGAGCAGGGAAACACCGTTGATGCGAGCTCTCTTCCACGAGCCCGGTGACGAAGATCTACCCGTCGTTCTATGCGGATGGCGAGAGCAATCAAAGAGTCCACATCTGAAGGAACCTCCCGGGAGAGAATCTCATCCTTAACCACTGCGTGGAGTCCCTCCAGAAAACGAGCGAGCAGCGCCGGCTCGTTCCACTCACTAGAGGCAGCAAGAGTGCGAAACTCAATGGAATAATCCGTTATGGACCGTTCACCTTGGCATAAGGAAGCCAGGGCCCTAGAAGCCTCCCCACCAAAAACTGAACGGTCAAAAACCCGAATCATCTCCTCTTTAAAGTTCTGGAATTTGTTAGAGCAATCAGCCCTTGCCTCCCAGATAGCTGTGCCCCATTCTCGAGCCCGGCCAGTAAGGGGTGAAATGACGTAAGCAACCCGAGCTCTCTCTCTAGAGTATGTGTTGGGTTGGAGAGAGAACACAATCTCACACTGCGTGAGAAAGGAGCGGCACTCAGTGGGCTGCCCGGAGTAGCAAGGTGGGTTATTAACCCTAGGTTCTGGAGGCTCGGCAGGCCAGGAAGTAACAGGTGGCACGAGACGTAGACTCTGGAACTGTCCAGAGAGGTCGGAAACCTGAGCGGCCAGGTTCTCCACGGCATGGCGAGCAGCAGACAATTCCTGCTCGTGTCTGCCGAGCATGGCTCCTTGGATCTCGACGGCAGTGTAACGAGCGTCTGAAGTCGCTGGGTCCATTCCTAGGTCGGTTCCTTCTGTCATGCAGGTGAAAGAGGACCCAAAAGCGACTTAACAGAAACAGAGTTTATTTAAATCCAAACAGGGAATAACAAAAATCCTCTAGTCTGTAGAGGGGAATAACTAGAGAAGCGGCCACAGACTGCAGGTCGCTTCGGGTAGGCGCAGGCCGTAGTTGATAGAGCCACCTGCTCACACGCAGCATCTGATGAAGGCAAAAAACACGACAGGACAGGGCGAAACACAATCACAGCATGGTGAATACAAAACGAGGAACCGACGGGACAGGAACGGATCACAAAGGAATAAATAGGGACTCTAATCAGGGGAAAGGATCGGGAACAGGTGTGGGAAGACTAAATGATGATTAGGGGAATAGGAACAGCTGGGAGCAGGAACGGAACGATAGAGAGAAGAGAGAGCGAGAGAGTGAGAGAGGGAGGGGGAGAGAGAGGGATAGAAGGAGGGAAAGAACCAAATAAGACCAGCAGAGGGAAACGAATAGCATGGGGAGCACAGGGACAAGACATGATAATAAATGACAAACATGACAAGTTGAGAACAAGTTCTCATTTACAATTGCGAATATCAAATGATTGCATGCCCTATTTTCTGGTGGATGACAAGTTGTAAGCAAGTTCATTTTGCAATATTGACACAGATATTGTGAGAATAACAAGGCCGTTAGCGGGCCGCTATACTAATTTAAAGAAAGGCCGTCGGCGACCGCCATGGGTTTTATTAATCAGTTGTTTATGATCTTATGAGGTGTGGAGTTGAAGTTATATTGTGTACCTCGCGAGGTGTATCGTGTGTTCCCAGGAGTTGCAATGCTGAAGAATGTTGGGTGGGGTTAGGAGGGCACACATTGCTCAGGAAGCAGCTGTAAGGGGGGAGTGTGTGTGTGTGAGAGTTGACTTTCCTTTCCTGACCCAGGTAAAGTGAACGAGATCAGGCAACAGAGCACTGTGAATCTTTCACGGTGCCCCTCCCTTCTCTTGCTCCCTTCTCTCTCTCGCTCTCTCAATTCAATTCAAAGTGGCTTTATTAGCATGGGAAACATTAGAATCAAATCAAATTTATTGGTCACATGCACATATTTAGCAGATGTTATTGCGTGTGTAGTGAAATGCTTGTGTTCCTAGCTCCAACAGTGCAATAGTATCTAACAAGTCACAACAATACGCAAATCTAAAAGTAAAATAATTGAATTAAAAATATATAACTATTAGGACAATCAATGTCAGAGTGGCAAAATCCAGTAGAAAGAATACCGTATATACATATGAGATGAGCAGTATGTAAACATTTTTAAAGTGACTAGTGTTCGATTATTAACGTGGCCAGTGATTCCATGTCTATGTATACAGGGCAGCAGCCTCTAAGGTGCAGGTTTGAGTAACTGGGTGGTAGCCGGCTAGTGATGACTATTTAACAGTCTGATGGCCTTGAGATAGAAGCAGCTTTTCAGGCAATCGGTCCCAGCTTTGATGCACCTGTACTGACCGCGCCTTCTGGATGATAGTGGGGTGAACAGGCCGTGGCTCAGATGGTTGATGTTCTTGATGATCTTTTTGCCCTTTCTGTGACATCGGGTGCTGTGATGAGCTTCATGATGAGCTTGAAAGGTACTATGGTGTTGAAGGCTGAGCTGTAGTCAATGAACAGAATTCTGACATAGGTATTCCTCCATTTGAGATAGGGCAGTGTGATGGTGATTGCATCGTCTGTGGATCTATTGGGGTGGTAAGCAAATTGTAGTGGTCTGGGGTGTCAGGTAAGGTAGAGGTGATATGATCCTTAACTAGCCTCTCAAAAAACTTCATGATGACAGAAGCGAGTGCTATGGGGCGATAGTCATTTAGTTCAGTTACCTTTGCTTTCTTGGGTACAGGAACAATGGTGGACATCTTGAAGCAAGTGGGGACAGCAGACTGGAATATGGGAGAGATTGAATATGTCCGTAAACATTCCAGCCAGCAGGTCTGCACATGCTCTCAGGACGTGGCTGGTGATGCCATCTGGGCCGGCAGCCTTGCAAGGGTTAACACGCTTAAATGTCTTACTCACGTTGGCCATGGAGAACGAGAAGCTACAATCCTTGGGGACGGGCTGCGCCGGTGGCACTGTGTTAATCTCAAAGCGGGCAAAGAAGGTTTTTAGCTTGGGAGCAAGACATCGGTGTCCGCAACATGTTGGTTTTCACTTTGTAATCCGTGATTGTCTGTAGACCCTGCCACATAAGTCTCGTGTCTGAGCCGATGAATTGTGACTCCACTTTGTCTCTGTACTGACGTTTTGCCTGTTTGATTGTCTTATGGAGGGAATAACTACACTGTTTGTAGTAGACCGTATTCCCACTCACCTTGCCATGGTTAATTGCGGTGGTTCGCGCTTTCAGTTTTGCGCAAATGTTGCCATCGATCCACAGTTTCTGGTTTAGGTAGGTTTTAATTGTCACAGTGGGAACAACATCCCATATACACTTCCTGATTAACTCAGTTACCGTATCCATGTAAGCGTCAATGTTATTCTCAGAGGCTACCCGGAACATATCCCAGTCCGCGTGATCAAAACAATCTCCAAGCATGGATTTCAATTGGTCCAACCACAGTTGAATAGACCGTAGCAACTCTCGCTCTTGAAGACGGAAGGGACGTAGCCAACGGTCAGGGATGAGTTGATGAGCGAGGGTGAGGTAGAGAAGGCACATGTGACCGTAGCATGTGTACTTCCTGTTTGAGTTTCTGCCTATAGGAAGAAAGGAGGAAAATGGAGTTGTGATCTGATTTGCCAAAGGCAGGGCGTGGGAGGGCATTATAGGCATTTGTCAATGTGTTGATAGAACTTCGGTAGCGTTTTCATCAAATTTGCTTTGTTAAAATCCACAGCTGATTTACAGTTTACAAAAAGTCCAGTGTAGTTCATTGAGGACCGTCGTGGTATCGGCTTGAGGGGGAATGTACACGGCTGTGACTATAACTAAAGATAATTTCCTTGGGAGGTAATACATTTGATTGTGAGGTAGTCTAGGTCGGGTGAACAAAAGGACTTTCTGTATGTTATCACAATCACACCATGAGTAGTTAATCATGAAGCATACACCCCGCCTTTCTTCTTCCCAGAGAGTTCTTTGTTCCTGTCTGCACGATGAACTGAGGACAATATATGTGGGGACAGTATATCCCAAGAGAGCCATGATTCTGTGGAACAGAGTATGTTACGGTCCCTGATGTCTCTCTGGAAGAAGATCTTCGCCCTGAGCTCGTCTACTTTATTGTCCAGAGTGTAACGGTCGTCGTATGAAGGAGAGGACCAAAGAGCAGCGGGGTAAGTGTTCATCTTGATATTTAATAAGAAACGTGAAGACTGAAACAAAAACAATAAACGACAATGTGAAATAACTCAACCGAAACAGTATCGTGTGGAGCAAACACTGACACCCACAACTCAAAAGTGAAACCAGGCTACCTAAGTATGATTCTATATCAGGGACAACGATTGACAGCTGCCTCTGATTGAGAACCATACCAGGCCGAACACAGCAATCCCAAATCATAGAAAAACTAACATAGACAACCCACCCAACTCACGCCCTGACCATACTAAAACAAAGACATAATAAAATAACTAAGGTCAGAACGTGACAGAGACTGACCATTAGTGAGTAATATACTCGGAAGTGGTGGATGGTGTGCTCAGTTCCTGAGTTGGACTAGAAGTCCACTCCGAATAACACTTCTCCGCCGGCGGCGACTTGGAGCAGCCTCTGGGATAAGTTCAATTACCCTGGGGTAATTGATCATACCCTGGGGGTATGATCAAAGGATCCAATTAGTGAAAGCCATATTCCTGGTCGTAATGCTGGTGAGTTACCGCTGCTCTGACTGTATGTAATAACACAAAAACATTCTGGGCTAATAATGTAAGAAATAACAAACAAAAAGACAAAATACTGCAAAGTTGCTTAGGAGCTAGAAGCAGAGATGCCATGTCTGCCTGCGCCATCTTACTCTGTTTACATCTTACATATCTTTACATTACCAAAGAAAGTGAAATAAACAATAAACAAAAGTGAGAACAAATAAAAAACTACATCAACAACAAAAATATAAAATAATATACAGTTAACATTGCATTCAAAAGTTTCTAAAGGATAAAGATGTTCCAAATGTTATTCACAAATTATTTATTATTTACATTTTTAAATAGTTTGGGCAACTGAGAAAAACAAATTGAGACAATTTAAGGCCAAGTGGCAAACAATAATGGAGGCACTTGAAATGGGGATGTGATTATGTAGGTCTGAGCAGATGAGATGTAGTCATTGTTTGTGTTCGTCAGTAAGTTGTTGTTCGTATGTATAAGTTAAAATGACCTTTATGTCCTGAATACAAAGTGTTATGTTTGGAGTAAATCCAACACAACACATCACTAAGTACCACTCTTCATATTTTCAAGCATGGTGGTGGCTGCATCATGTTATGGGTATGCTTGTCATCGGCAAGTACTAGGGAGCTTTTTAGGACAAAGAGAAACGGAATAGAGCTAAGCACAGGCAAAATCCTGGTAAAACCTGGTTCAATCTGCCTTCCAACATACACTGTGAACAAATTTACCTTTCAGCAGGACAATAAACCTAATGTAAAACACAAGGCCAAATATACACTGGAGTTCCTTGCCAAGACGACATTGAATGTTACTGAGTGGCCTAGTTACAGTTTTGACTTAAATCAGCTTAAAAACCAATGGAAAGACCTGAAAATGGCTGTCTAGTAATGATCAACAACCAATTTGACAGAGCTTTCTGAAAAGAATTCTGAAAAGAATATTGGGAAAATATTGTACAATCTAGGTTTACAAACTCTTAGAGATTTACCCAGAAAGACTCACAGCTCTAATTGTTGCCAAAGGTGATTCTAACATGTATTGACTCAGATGTGAATGCTTATGTAAATTAGTTATTTCTGTATTTGATTTTCAATACATTTTCTAAAATGGAAAAAAAAATGTTTCCACTTTGTCAATATGGGGTATTGTGTGTAGAATGGGCTTGTGGTAATGACTGGAGCGGAGTAGGTGGAATGGAATCAAATACATCAAACACATGGTTTCCAGGTGTTTGATACCATTCCATAGGAAACACTCCTTAGAAGACAGGAACCTAGGGAGACACTGTGGCTTCATCCAGGGGCCAACCAGAAAGGATATAACCCCACCCACTTTGCCAAAGCACACCCCACACACAACTTAAAGGATATCAACAGACCACTAACTTACGACCCTGAGACAAGGCCGAGTATAGCCCAGGAAGAAGTATAGTATGTTTTCTTAGATTGACTTTTGAAACCTGACAGTCAGTTATGGCCTGTAGTGGGTTAGTTTTGTTTTAAAGGGAAGGTTCATCTTCCCTCATATGCTGTTACTGGGCCATGAGTTGTTCCAAGTCAGGTCCCCTGGTTAGAAAAAAAATAACTCTGTTGATCAGGAAAACTCCTGGCCCTACTCTGTCATAACTGCATAACTGTTCAGTGTAGACTAGAGATGCATTGGTTGATGTTGGGCACCTTTTGACCACTAGATGGCTCCAGAGATTTGTTTTACTGAGAGGGGGATTGACTGTTGAATGGAGGAACATGAGTGAAGTTGTGGCATTTTGTCTGCCCTTTCTCAACAGATGGAAACAGTCACCCTATTCTCACCAGGCCTGTTCTAGCCATCCATTTTCAAGATGCATTGTACTGTCACCATTTTATCTAAAAGTATTTTTAAATATCCTTATCTTGCATTCTGAAGTGCTGTTTTGGCAAATGTTCATATTCTGCATGATATTTGTTCATCTTTAGTTATGGAGCTTTCCATTACTTTGCTTTTAATGGATTACATGAAACATGCAAGGGGAATAGGGGAGTACAGTAGTATGTATGGAACAATGGAAGCAGAACTCCCCTGAGAGTTCTGAGTGAATCACAGACATAGCCTGTGCTCATTAGACCCCAGTCCATTTATGGTAATTTCCTGCTCAAGGGCTAAGGTGTAAAATAACAAAGGTTAAAGGCAAACTCCACCCAAAAACAATCTTTTAGTATTTGTTTCATTAGTCCATTATTGACATAGTCCCAAAATGTTTTGCTTGTCATCAATCGTGTTTTCATATGTAACTGTCAGAAATCATCCCCATATGATGCGTTTTGAATCAAATGATGCTGCGTGTTTTCTACAGATGGAGGACAGGAGAGAGGCTTTGGTTGTGGAGTCATCTAACTGAAGGAAAGACAAGTTGATACTGAATTTGAAACTCAGCATAAAAATGTACTTGAATCGAATGGTACTATCATGGGGGGGGGGACACAACACAGGAAGGAATAACGACTGACGTCATTTGGCAAGGTAGCCCCAGCACCACCAGACAAACCGTTGAAATGTACAGTATCTGTATTGGCTGTGAATGACAGCAAAAGATGAAAGAGAGGTGTAATATTTGCACATTGTTATGTTAGCAGATCACTGCTTCTACCGTTTTGTGTTATGGTTGGTTTATTCTATATGGAAGCGATACGCTTGAAAGTTATCAAAACAGTTTGTTTAGAATATCTACACAAGTTGAGCAATTGCATTCTTCTCATATTACTCTATGTAGGTTACTCAGTATGAGAAGATGGTCATCCTCCTGCATCTCACATCTGCCTGTAGTTATTCAACTCTGCCTGCCAGACCCGTGAGGCAAACTCTGTCATATCCAGGATGGAATGTCATGCACTCATGTCCATAACCTGTAATACATTGCATAGATGGAAGGGACTTCATCACCCACTGGAGACATGAAGAGAGAACCTCACCCAGAGAGCTGTGCATGTCAGTGTGTTAGACAGAACCTCACTAACTAGCTAGCGAGCATAGACTAACAATGCTACTGGCTCCCATAAGAGGAGATCTGCAAATTTATACTAATCTATTAGCCCTATAATAAATTATATTCTGAAATATCATCTGATGGTTTCTTTGAATCAGTACACCACACACACGATTTCTAGCCAGTGACAGCCACCCAGCTGGAACTGACTCGCCCCTACCAAAGCGTAAAAACCTACCTAGCTAGCATGAAGCAATATATTTCTGCTACCTGCTCCCAGTAATTTATACTAGCTATAAATCTCTTATCCCTATAACGAATATAATCCCTATACTTTTATTCTGACATTCAATGGGCTATTTGAATCAGTAACATTCCACCACACAAACGATCTCTAGCCAGCTGACAGTCAGTTAGACGTGCACCGCATACTGAATTGTCAAAAGCCACGCTCACTCATTTTCTGGTTGAGCACACACACAGCATTGCTACCTCATTCATAATATATCTACTGACATGTCCAGGGTTTCTGGCTATCTTTTATCTTCCAGTATTGAGTGACTGTCCCGGTCAGGAAAGTTGAAATCCAACATTTTATCCATTACCTTTGTTGGTGGTGTATGTACAGTGCCTTGCAAAAGTATTCATCCCCCTTGGCGTTTTTCCTATGTTGTTGCAAGCGACACCATGAAGACCAAGGAGCTCTCCAAACAGGTCAGGGACAAAGTTGTGGAGAAGTAAAGATCAGGGTTGGGTTATAAAAAAATATACTAAACTTTGATCATCCCACAGAGCACCATTAAATGCATTATTTAAAAAAATATGAATATGGCACCAGAACAAACCTGCCAAGAGAGGGCCGCCCACCAAAACTCACGGACCAGGCACGGAGAGCATGAACCAGAGAGGCAGCAAAGAGACCAAAGATAACCCTGAACGAGCTGCACAGCTCCACAGTGGAGATTGGAGTATCTGTCCATAGGACCACTTTAAGCCGTACACTCCACAGAGCTGGGCTTTACGGAAGAGTGACTAGAAAAAAACATTGCTTCAGAATTGAAGGAATGACGGATGGCGCTAAATACAGTTGAAATTCTTGAGGGAAACCTGTTTCAGTCTTCCAGAGATTTGAGACTGGGACGGAGGTTCACCTTCCAGCAGGACAATGACCCTATGCATACTACTAAAGCAACACTCAAGTGGTTTAAGAGGAAACATTTAAATGTCTTGGAATGGCCTAGTCAAATCCCAGGCCTCAATCCAATTGAGAATCTGTGGTAAGACTTAAAGATTACTGTACACAAGCGGAACCCATCCAACTTGAAGGACCTGGAGCAGTTTTTAATTGAAGAATGGGCAAAAATCCTAATGGCAATTTGTGCTAAGCTTAAAGAGACATACCCCAAGAGACTTGTAGTGCTAATTGTTGCAAAATGTGGCTCTACAAAGTATTGACTTTGGGGGGGTTGAATAGTTACGCACGCTCAAGTTCTCAATTTTTTTGTCTTGTTTGTTTCACAAGAAAAAATATGTTGCATCTTCAAGGTGACATGTTGTGTAAATCAAATGATACAAACCTAAAATATATATATATTTTAATTCCAGGTTGTAAGGCAATTCAATAGGAAAAATGCCAGGGGGGGGGGGTGAATACTTTCACAAGCCACTGTAATTAGCACAACAAGCTGTGGCATGCCCAATGTGTGCTCAATGTGTCTGCTTAGGTGCCATCATTACATGAAAGCGGGAAAATACTGTTTTGCAAAAATGACTTCCACCAATCCCTCTGGCCTAGATGATTCTAGTATCTATGTGAATCAACGTTGCCATGTGAGGTTGCATTAGGACTGTACAACCACGTCAATACTAGTTTTTTTCCTGTCAATGTCCATCCATGCAATCTAAATAAGCAATAGGGCAATAAGAGTCCAAGAAGATGGACATCATCACCAAGCTGTGTCCTCTGATGCCTGCAAATCTAAGTTCTGGAATGCCTTGACTGTGAACAGCATTGCTGACGATGAGGAGTGATATGGAAGAGCACTGTAGGTTTACTTAATAATGAAATGAAAATGATACTTAAAAATAAAATGTAACTATTCAGCATTTTATTCATTGTAGCTACTGTAAATGTCGTTTGTGTTCTCTTATTAATATGAAAATGTAAATCTGTTTAAAATACATTTTTACAGCTGTTATTTATTCAAAACGGTCTATGTAACTAAATATATATATATATTTTTTAAATATATTCAAATAATTAAATTTGCAATCTCATGCTAATTGTTTATAATTAGTATTACCTTACATCATACTTCTATCATGTTCCAATACATCTTTATATATTGCAAGATAGGTAATCCTTTCATGTAATTCAAACAATTGCAGTGCTGCTTTTCACATTTATTCTTATAAAAAGACATGGGCAACATGTAAAACACAGTATGTTATGTGACTGATGCAGAACCTACGTCTCCATGTAAATGTAACTGGCATCTTAGTGGATTGAAGAACAAAGACACACAAAGGATGCCGTTTCAACCCTGTTACACTGTCAGTAATTACACTGCTATTTTATTAATAGCACAAATGAGAAGTATAGTAAACTAACAAATTAAAATGGCAGATACTGCTTTTTGTTTTGGTATTACCCTGCAATTTGTAAAATATCATGCCAAGGAAGAAGGCAGTAACTGCAATTTAAGGGTCAAAGGTCATGTCAGAGGTCAGGGTCAACATGAATTAACAAATTGCTTACAGTAAGACAACAGATTCACTACATCTCCAACCTCCCTAGAATTAATTTGGCTGGAGAATGTAAAAGCCAGTTTTCTCAGTTCCACGCTATGAGCAGTTACTGCCTTTTTGCTTAGTGGTTGTCAGTGTGTTAGACAGACAGAACCTCACCCAGAGAGCTGTGCACGTCAGTGTGTTAGACAGACAGAACCTCACCCAGAGAGCTGTGCATGTCAGTTTGCTAGTTTGCTAGACAGACAGAATCTCACCCAGAGAGCTGTGCATGTCAGTTTGCTAGTTTGCTAGACAGACAGAACCTCACCCAGAGAGCTGTGCATGTCAGTTTGCTAGTTTGCTAGACAGACAGAATCTCACCCAGAGAGCTGTGCATGTCAGTGTGTTAGACAGAACCTCACCCAGAGAGCTGTGCACGTCAGTGTATTAGACAGACAGAACCTCACCCAGAGAGCTGTGCATGTCAGTTTGCTAGTTTGCTAGACAGACAGAACCTCACCCAGAGAGCTGTGCATGTCAGTGTGTTAGAAGACAAATCCTTAGATATGGGCAAATAGACCATTGCACTAGAAATGCCATTCTAGTTCTGTTTAGATAGCTGAAGTTGTACTCTACACACAACTGATTTGTATTTTGGACGAGATGGGTCCCATTATGTCTTGCGAAAACCAAACACTGCATTCCATAGTAAGAACCTCATACCAACGGACCTGGATGACATGCTTTGATAGAAGGAATCATGAATTCTGCTCTGTATCAGAGAATTCTGCAGGAGAACGTCAGGCCATCCTTCTGTGAGCTGAAGCGGAAACGCAGCTGGGTCATGCAGCAAGATAATGACCCAAAACACGTACTTGAAAACTCACAAATGTTGCTGAGTTAAAGCAGTTCTGCAGGCAAGAGTGGGCCAACATTCCTCCACAGCGATGTGAGAGACTGATCAACAACTACAGGAAGCATTTGGTTGCAGTCATTGCAGCTAAAAGGTGGCACAACCACTTACTGAGTGTAAGAGGGAAATCACTTTTTCACACAGGGGAATTGGGTGTTGCATAACTTTGTTAATTAAATCAATAAAATAAGTATACTTTTATTTTGTTATTCATAAAATCAGGGTCCCTTTATCTAATATTAGGTTTTTGTTGAAGATCTGATAACATTTAGTATCATGCCACTGTGTGTAAATAAGATTTTTCTGTATTTCATTTTCAATAAATTTGCTAAAATTCGAAAAACATGTTTCTACGTTGTTATTTAGGGGTATTGTGTGTAGATGAGTGAATAAAAAATACATTTAATACATTTTAAATTCAGGCTGTAACACAACAAGTCAAGTGGTATGAGTCAAGTGGTATGAATACTTTCTGAAGGAACTGTATGTAAAGAAGCACGCACTCTTCTATGAACCAACAACACATGGAATGATCAGATATACACTCTTGTGGAGGGATAGGCTTCTACCAAGAACCATTTTGATCAAATAACCCTTTTTGGGAAGGGTTCTTTGTAAGCCAAAGGTTTCTACTTAGAACCTTTAACATCCTAATAACTGTTTTTGGAAGAAAGGGTTCTTTCATGATTCATTGGAAGGCAAGAAGGATTGTTTGGAAGGCAAGAAGGATTGTTTGGAAGGCAAGAAGGATTGTTTGGAAGGCAAGAAGGATTGTTTGGAAGGCAAGAAGGATTGTTTGGAAGGCAAGAAGGATTGTTTGGAAGGTAAGAAGGATTGTTTGGAAGGCAAGAAGGATTGTTTGGAAGGCAAGAAGGATTCTTTGGAAGGCAAGAAGGATTGTTTGGAAGGCAAGAAGGATTGTTTGGAAGGCAAGAAGGATTCTTTGGAAGGCAAGAAGGATTGTTTGGAAGGCAAGAAGGGGTTCTACATAGAACCATATATAATATTTCCCAGCATCCTCTATTGCAGGGAGATTTTAAGAATTGTTTGTTTTACTGAAATATCTAAACTAATCCAATCTGTTAGTAATTGGATTTATTGCAACTGTTACTGAGATGGTTGTTCCAGTTTAGATGACTAGGGTAGTCTTAATAGTCAGTCATTCTGAATGCAGGTTTTGAGTAATCAACAATTCCACTTGTTGGACAACCTAACTCTGGATTCCAATAGGAATTACACATCACTTTGCAAGGCAGCATGAGGTAATTTGCAGGTGTGATGTGGCCTGTAAACCAGGAGATTCCCAACACCACTGTGTTAGGATATACAGTTAAAGTCGGAAGTTTACATACACTTAGATTTGAGTCATTAAAACTAGTTTTTAAACCACTCCACAAATTTCTTGTTAACAAACGATAGTTTTGGCAAGTCGGTTAGGATATCTACCATGTGCATGACACAAGTAATTTCACCAACAATACAGACAGATTATTTCACAGATTATTTTCACACTCAGAAGTTTACATATACTAAGTTGACTGTGCCTATAAACAGCTTGGAAAATTCCAGAAGATGTTGTCATGGTTTTAGAAGCTTCTGATTGGCTAATTGACATAATTTGAGTCAATTGGAGGTATACCTGTGGATGTATTTCAAGGCCTACCTTCAAACTCAGTGCCTCTTTGCTTGACATCATGGGAAAATCAAAAGAAATCAGCCAAGTTTGGTTCATCCTTGGGAGAATTTCCAAATGCCTGAAGGTACCGCGTAACAAACAATGTTATGCAAATATAAACATCATGGGACCACGAAGCAGTCATACCGCCCAGGAAGGAGAAGCATTCTGTCTCCTAGAGATTAACGTACTTTGGTGCAAAAAGTGCAAATCAAACCCATAACAGCAGCAAAGGACCAGGTACAAAATGATCTATATCCACAGTAAAATGAGTCCTATATTGACATAATCTGAAAGGTAGCCCAGCAAAGAAGAAGCCACTGCTCCAAAACCATCATAAAAAAAGACAGACTACGGTTTGCAACTGCACATGGTAACAAAGATTGTACTTTTTAGAGAAATATCCTCTGGTCTAATGAAACAAAATATAGAACTGTTTGGCCATAATGACCATCGTTATGTCTGGAGGAAAAAGGGGGAGGCTTGCAAGCCGAAGAACACCATCCCAACCGTGAAGCACGGGGGTGGCAGCATCATGTTGTGGGGGTGCTTTGTTGCAGGAGGGACAGGTGCACTTCACAAAATAGATGGCATCATGAGGAGGGAAAATGATGTAGATATATTGAAGCAACATCTCAAAACATCAGTCAGGAAGTTAAAGATTGGTCGCTAATGGGTCTTCCAAATGGACAATGACCCCAAGCATACTTCCAAAGTTGTAAGGACAACAAAGTCAAGGTATTGGAGAGGCCATCTCAAAGCCCTGAGAAAATGTGTGGGCAGAACTGAAAAAGCGTGTGTGAGCAAGGAGGCCTACAAACCTGACTCAGTTACACTAGCTCTGTCAGGAGGAATGGGCCAAAATTCTTATTGTGGAAGGCTACCCAAAACGTTTGACCCAAGTTAAACAATTTAAAGGCAATGCTACCAAATACTAATTGAGTGTATGTAAACTTCTGACCCACTGGGAATGTGATGAAAGAAATAAAAGCTGAAATAAATCTTTCTCTTGTCACGACATCTACCGAAGTCGGCTCCTCTCCTTGTTTGGGCGGCATTCGGTGGTCAACATCACCGGCTTTCTAGCCATCGCCGCTCCATTTTTTATGTATGTGACATCTCTCTACTATTATTCTGACATTTCACATTCTTAAAATAAAGTGGTGATCCTAACTGACCTAAGACAGGGAATTTTTACTCAGATTAAATGTCAGAAATTGTGAAAAACTGAGTTTAAATGTGTTTGGCTAAGGTGTATGTAAACTTCCGATTTCAACTGTAACTAGGCCCTCAAAGAAGGGCCTTATGGTATACACTACCGGTCCAAAGTTTTAGAACATCTACTAATTTAAAGGTTTTTCTTTATTTTTACTATTTTCTACATTGTAGAATAATAGTGAAGACATCAAATCTATTAAATAGATTATATCAAAATATATTTTATATTTGAGATTCTTCAAATAGCCACCCTTTGCCTTGATGACAGCTTTGCACACTCGTGGCATTCTCTCAACCAGCTTCATGAGGTAGTCACCTGGAATGCATTTCAATTAACAGGTATGTCTTCTTAAAAGTTCATTTGTGGAATTTATTTTCCTTCTTAATGCATTTGAGCCAATCAGTTGTGTTGTGACAAGGTAGGGGTGGTATACAGAATATAGTCTTATTTGGTAAAAGTCCATATCCAAGTCCACAAAAGTCCAAGTCCATAGTCCATATTATGGCAAGAACAGCTCAAATAAGCAAAGAGAAATGACAGTCCATCATTACTTTAAGACATGAAGGTCAGTCAATTCTGAAAATGTCAAGAACTTCGAATGTTTCTTCAAGTGCAGTCGCAAAAAACATCAAGCACTATGATGAAACTGGCTCTCATGAGGACCGCCACCAGAATGTAATACCTAGAGTTACCTCTGCTGCAGAGGATAAGTTCATTCGAGCTACCAGCCTGAGAAATTGCAGCCCAAATAAATGCTTCACAGAGTTCAAGTAACAGACACATCTCAACATCAACTGTTCAGAGTTGACTGCATGAATCAGGCCTTCATGGTCGAATTGCTGCAAAGAAACCCCTACTAAAGGACACCAATAAGAAGAAGAGACTTTCTTGGGCCAAGAAACACGAGCAATGGCCGTTAGACCGGTGGAAATGTGTTCTTTGGTCGGGAGTCCAAATTGGAGATTTTTTGTTTCAACCTCTGTGTCTTTGTGAGATGTGTGGATGAACGGATGATCTCCGCATGTGTGGTTCCCACCGTGAAGCATGGAGGTGGTGGTGTTATGGTGTTATGGTGTGGGGGTGCTTGCTGATGACACCATCTGTGATATTTTTTTAATTTAAGGCACACTTAAGCAGCATGTCTACCACAGCATTCTGCAGCGATATGCCATCCCATCTGGTTTGGGTTTAGTGGCACTATCATTTGTTTTTCAACAGGACAATGACCCAACACAACTCCAGGCTGTGTAAGGGCTATTTTACCAAGAAGGAGAGTGATGGAGTGCTGCATCAGATGACCTGGCCTCCACAATCCCCTGAACTCAACCATATTGAGATGGTTTGGGATGAGCCGGACCGCAGAGTGAAGGGAAAGCAGCCAACAAGTGCTCAGCATTTGTGGGATCTCCTTCAAGACTGTTGGAAAAGCATTCCAGGTCAAGCTGGTTGAGAGAATGCCAAGAGTGTGCAAAGCTGTCATCAAGGCAAGGGGTAGCTATTTGAAGAATCTCAAATATAAAATATATTTTAACACTTTTTTTGGTTATAACATGATTCCATATGTATTACTTCATAGTTTTGATGTCTTCACTATTATTCTACAATGTAGAAAATAGGAAGAATAAAGAAAAACCCTTGAATGAGTAGGTGTTCTAAAACCTTTGACCGGTAGTGTATGTTATGTATTGTCAGAAATCGTTACATTTTAAAGGCTAATAAGGCGGGTGGGTTCCACCCGTTCATAAAAGTTTCTCTGAAGAAACCTCCAAAGGTAAAAGGGTTCTTGGTAGAACCCTTCATAGACGGTTCTAGGAAGACCCTTCAGAGGATAAAATGGTTCTAGGTAGAACCCTTCATAGAGGGTTCTAGGTAAAACCCTCAGTAAAGGGTTCTACCCAGGACTAAAAAGGGTTATGGGGACAAACCGAAGAACCTTGTATGGTTCTACTTAGCACCTTTTTTTCTAAGAGTGTACTATTCTGTGGAATGATGATGAAAAACAGAGCTAGATGAAGTTAGGCAACAGACTCATATCAAAACATACAATGAATCGCACAGGATCAATCTTTCATCCAGGGAGTTAGAAGGAGAATCTCTGAAAATAATATTAGTATTATAATATTAGATTATAGACTAAGATCATATTAATATACACTTACATCACATTATGATTTTATATTTATCTCATAATTAAGTTACCCTTAGGAAACTGAAGCACAAATCTAATCAGCTATACTGACTAGAATATTATTACTGTCAAACAGTGGGTTAATAATCTTCCTGAGTGTCCTAAACTGACTTATATTTGTCTAAGGTGTGCAGTAACGAATGGTTAACCCATGTTGTCAGTAGGTGATTTTAGTGGAGAGTTTCGCAGGGTGTCAATAGCTCCTGGTCATAGTTTGGAGCAGAAGCTAAGGTAAAGCTTTTAGTTGAGATACAGGAGTGTTTTCTTCCTGCAGGGGGTGAGGGAGAGAGTGAGAAAGTGTGAATGAGAGAGGTAGATAGAGAGAGAGAAGAGGAATGTTGGTATTTGGATGATGATTGATGCTTGGTGTTCTCAGACAGAGAACAGTAGTCTACTCGACTAGCTTCGTCCTCAGAGCATGCGCAGACCAGCTGGCTGGTGTGTTCACGGACATATTCAATCTCTCCCTATCTCAGTCTGTTGTCCCAACATGCTTCAAGATGGCTACCATTGTTCCTGTACCCAAGAAGGCAAAGAAAACTGAGCCAAATGACTACCGCCCCATAGCACTCACTTCTGTCATCATGAAGTGCTTTGAGAGACTAGTCAAAGATCAAATCACCTCCACCTTACCATCCACCATAGGCCCACATCAATATGCATACCACCCCAACAGGCTATTGCCATCGCAAAAGGATTACCTATGTAAGAATGCTGTTCATTGACTACAACTCAGCATTCAACACCATTGTACCCTCCAAGCTCATCATCAAGCTGGAGGCCCTGGGTCTCAACCCCGCCCTGTGCAATTGGGTCCTGGACTTTCTGACGGGCTGCCCCCAGGTGGTGAAGGTAGGAAACAACATCTCCGCTTCGCTGACCCTCAACACTGGGGCCCCTCAAGGGTCCATGATCAGCCCCCTCCTGTACTCCCTTTTCACCCATGACTGCGTGGCCATGCACACCTCCAACTCAATCATCAAGTTTGCAGACGACACAACAGTAGTGGGCTTGATTACCAGCAACGACGAGACAGCCTACAGGGAGGAGGTAAGGGGACTCAGAGTGTGGTGTCAGGAAAACAACCTCTCACTCAACGTCAACAAAACAAAGGAGATGATCGTGGACTTCAGGAAAGAGCAGTGGGAGCAACCCCCTATCCACATCGAAGAGACAGCAGTGGAGAAGGTTGGAAAGTTTTAAGTTCCTCGGCGTACACATCTGAAATGGTCCACCCACACAGACAGCGTGGTGAAGAAGGCGCAGCAGCGCCTCTTCAACCTCAGGAGGCTGAAGAAATTTGACTTGTCACCCAAAACCCTCACAAACGTTTACATATGCACAATTGAGAGCATCCTGTCGGCAACTGCATCGCCCTCAACCGCAAGGCTCTCCAGAGGGTGGTGCGGTCTGCACAACGCTTCACCGGGGGCAAACTACCTGCCCTCCATGACACCTACAGCACCCGATGTCACAGGAAGGCCAAAAAGATCATCAAGGACAACAACCACTGAGCCACTGCCTGTTCACACCTCTAGCATCCAGAAGGCGAGGTCAGTACAGGTGCATCAAAGCTGGGACCACAAGAGACTGAAAAACAGCTTCTATCTCAAGGCCATCAGACTGCTAAACAGCCATCACTAACTCAGAGAGGCTGCTGCTTACATTAAGACCCAATCAATGGACACTTTAATAAATGGATCACTAGTCACTTTAAACAATGCCACTTTCAATAATGGCACTTTCATAATGTTTACATTTCTTACATTACTCATATCACATGTATAAACGGTATTTTATACCATCTATTGCCCCTTGCCTATGCCGCTCAGCCATCCATATACTTGTATGTACATAGTCTCGTTCACCCCTTTAGATTTGTGTGTATTAGGTACTGTAGTTGTTGGGAATCGTTAGATTACTTGTTAGATATTACTGCACTGTTGGAACAAGAAGCACAAGCATTTCGCTACACTCGCATTAACATCTGCTAACCATGTGTATGTGACCAATAAAATTTGATTTGATTCAATATTTTACTGACATGTGCGTAGCTTGTTGACAGACTTAGGCCTGAAGTTTTTTTTTATCTAACTCTGACCTTATGGAGGAGCCAAGACCTATGGTTGTTTAACTCGGTTATTGTATTTGTGTGCTAGTGACTACTGACTGAACTTATTTCTTATTGTGTGACCCTGACTGTTGTTTATTTCAGCTCGTAGCTACTTACTGGCTGGCCACCTTTTGGACAGAGGTCTGAACCCAGAACAAAATCTCCCGTGCGCTGGCCAGTTAACATTTATGTTACAGTGTGTCACAGGAGACTAACCTGGGAGTAGAGGTTGGAATCGTGTCTGTCCTTCAGAGCATCCATGGCACACAATCCACTCACCCCCCCCCCCCCCCCCCCCAGGCATCAAGGCCTTAATGTAACCTCAATGTAGCAGCTGCAGCTGTTTAAACAAAACAATTGTATCTGTCTCTGTCATTCCTACAGTCTGTGACTCAAGCCTGGCTTCCCAGTTTTTAACTCTTAAGCACACTTTAAACACACCGTCACATAAATACATGGCTCTGATCGTCACCATCATCAGGTCTTTGAAGGGTCCTGAATCATCAATGAACCATGTATCATGGCCATCTTCAGACTCTTCAGACAATGCTGCTTCTGTCCATTAGCTCTTACAATCTTAGAAAAAAGGGTTCCAAAAGGGTTCTTTGGCTGTCCCCGTAGGAGAACCCTTTTTGGATCCAGGTCGAACCCTTTTTGGTTCCATGTAGAACCCTTTTGTGTTCCATGTAGGACCCGCTGTGGAAATGGTTCTACATGGAACCAAAAATGATTCTTCAAAGGGTTCTCCAATGGGGACAGCTGATGAACCCTTCTAGGTTCCAGATAGAAAAAAAGGTGCTAAGAGTGTACCATAAAGGCACTGGCGTACCACACACCCCTGAACCCCAAACTCCCTGGAGAGCTCATCCCCATAGAATTAGGAATTAAAATACTACATAGAAGGGACATGAACCTGCTTATGATGGAATAAAGTTCAGCCATTTTGGTCAGGGAGATGGTCGACCATGGTTTGCCAGTGCTTTGATAAGATAGTGTAAAATAATGAATTTGAAGATTTTATCTGCACTGTAGGCTTATGTTTGTTAGCTAGTTAGACAGCCAGTTGTAGAGGAATGATTCCAGACGTTTTTCTAATTAACTGCCAATACATCAACATTCCACTTAAACAATGCAGTCATTCCACAGCCATACACTCGTTGAAATCAGTAGCTGATAGGACTTAGACCATTTGTAAATGCAACAAGTACTGCTATTGTATCATATAATAGCACACTTAGCTTTCCAGGAAAACAACAATTGAGACATTTATGGTCTGTTTACATATACAGTGTATTTTAGAGGCTATTTATTCAGATAATTGGTATTAAACCTATAAACACTGCTCTTTCCATGACATAGGCTGACCAGGTGAAAGCTATGATCCCTTATTGATTTCCCCTGTTAAATCCACTTCAAGGGGAGGATTTAATCCTCTTCGGGTTAAAGAAGGATTTTTAAGCCTTGAGACAACTGACACAGGGATTGTGTATGTGTGCCATTCAGAGGGTGAATGGGCAAGACAAAACATTGAAGTGCCTTTGAATGGAGTATGGTAGTACCACGTGCACCGGTTTGAGTGTGTCAAGAACTGCAACACTGATGGGTTTTTCATGATCAACAGTTTCCCGTATGTATCAAGAATGGTCCGCCACCCAAAAGACATCCAGCCAACTTGACACACTGTGGGAAGCACTGGAGTCAACATGGACCAGCATCCCTGTGGAACACTTTTGACACCTTGTAGTCCATGCCCTGACAAATTGAAGCAGTTCTGAGGGCAACTAAATATTAGGAAGGTGTTCCTAATGTTTTTTTTTACACCAATATAAACTGTATTTATGATTATATGACAATATTTTAGGTTGACAATAATTATTTTACACAATTTGTGATATAAGTCAAATCAGATTATGCCTCTACTGCCATTAATTCCACATTCTATCTTTGCCACATTGCAAAATGTGTAGAACTGAAGGAAGTTAGCTGCTGATCTTCGTCAGAATGCACTCCCAGGACTCCCACTTCCACAATAAATGTTTGTTTTGTTCGATTACGTCCATATTTATGTACAAATACCTCTGTTTTGTTTTTGCATTTAGTTCACTATTCCAATCACACAATGCGCGAGCGCAACATCCAGACGAAAAGTCAAAAGAGTTCCATTACAGTTTGTAGAAACATGTCAAACGATGTTTACAATCAATCCATAGGGTGTTTTTATAATAAAACTTCAATAATATTCCAACCGGACAATAGCGTATTCACTACAGAGGAAAAAGAAGGAACGGCGCACCCGCGTGACCGCGCAGTAAACAACTGATTGGCCACGGCCTAGTCCACTTGTTGAAACTGCTCTTATTCGACACCCTTCCACAATAGAATCCTCAAAAAAATTCTAAAGACTGTTGACATCTGCTGGAAGCCCTGGGAAGTACAATCTGGCCCCATAGACATAGCATATTTTATAGGCAATCACTTAAATGAAACTACAAACCTCAGATTTCCCACTTCCTGGTTGGATTTATCTCAGGTTTTTGCCTGGTATATGATTTCTGTTATAATGACAGACATCATTCAAACAGTTTTAGAAACTTCAGAGTGTTTTCTATCCAATACTACTAATAACATGCATATATTAGCATCTGGGACAGAGTAGCAGGCAGTTTACAGGGCACCTTATTCATAAAGCTACTCAACACTGCCCCCCTGTCACCAAGAAGTTAAATGTGCCTTGAATTCTAAATAAATTACAGACAGTGTCACCAGCAAAGCATCCCCACACCATCACACCTCCTCCATGCTTCACGGTGGGAACCCCACATGCAGAGATAATCCGTTCACGTACTCTGGGTCTCACAAAGACACAGAGGTTTGAACAAAGCATCTCAAATTTCGACTCATCAGACCAAAAGGACAGATTTGCACCAGTCCAATGTCCATTGCACGTGTTTCTTGGCCCAAGCAAGTCTCTTCTTCTTATTGGTGTTCTTAAGTAGTGGTTTCTTCACAGCAATTTGACCATGAAGGCCTGATTCACGCAGTCTGCTCTGAACAGTTGATGTTGAGATGTGTGTGTTACTTGAACTCTGGTAACTCGAATGAACTTATCATCTGCAGCAGAGGTAACTCTGGATCTTCCTTCCCTGTGGCGGTCCTCATGAGAGCCAATTTCATCATAGCGCTAGATGGTTTTTGCGACTGCACTTGAAGAAACATTTGAAGTTCTTGACGTTTTCAGAATCGACTGACCTTCATGTCTTAATGTAATGATTGGACTGTCATTTCTCTTTGCTTATTTGAACTGTTCTTGCCATAATATGGACTTGGTCTTTTGTATACCACCCCTGCCTTGTCACAACACTGATTGGCTGATTGGCTCAAACTCATTAGGAAGGAAAGAAATTCCACAAATGAACTTTTAACAAGGTACACTTATTAATTACTTTGAAGAATCTCACATATAAAATATATTTTGATTTATTTAACACTTTTTTTGGTTACTACATGACTCCATATGTGTTATTTCATCGTTTTGATGTCTTCACTGTTATTCTACAATGTAGAAAATATTTAAAAAATAAAATAAACTTGAATAAGTGTTTTAGGGACCTGCATGGGGGTGTCGGTTCCGTCAGCTGTGTGTGTATGTGTGTGTGACAGAGAGAGTGTGTGCATGCGTGTGTTCAGGCTCCATTTGTTATGCAGGTGAATGAGGACCCAAAAGCGACTTGGCGAAAACAGAGTCTTTAATCCAGTAAAGGAAATATGCAATACTCCTAGACAAATCAGAGCGGTAAATAAAGCATAAAAAACAATTCCACTCGTAATGACGAGAACAGACTGGAGACTCGATCATAAACTGTAGGTTGCCTCGGGAAGGCACTTGACCGTAGCAGACTCAGACACCTGCTCACCACGCAGCATCTGAGGGAAACACGACACGACAGGGCGATACAAAGACACAGCACGGTGAACAATATACAAGGATCCGACAGGACAGAAACGGAAGACAAGGGGAGAAATAGGGACTCTAATCAGAGGGCAAGATACGGAACAGGTGTGAAAAGATTAGATGATTGATTAGGGGAATAGGAACAGCTGGGAGCAGGAATGGAACGATAGAGAGAAGAGAGAGAGGGAGGAAGAGAGAGAGGGATAGAAAAAGGGAACGAACCTAAAAAGACCAGCAGGGGGAAAACGAACAGAAGGAAAAGCAAAATGACAAGACAATATAAGACAAAACATGACAGTACCCCCCCACTCACCGAGCGCCTCCTGGCGCACTCGAGGAGGAATCCTGGCGGCAACGGAGGAAATCATCAATCAGTGAACGGTCCAGCACGTCCCGAGACGGAACCCAACTCCTCTCCTCAGGACCGTAACCCTCCCAATCCACTAAGTATTGGTGACCCCGTCCCCGAGAACGCATGTCCATGATCCTACGTACCTTGTAAATAGGTGCGCTCTCGACAAGGACGGGAGGGGGGGAGGGAAGACGAACGGGGGTGCGAAGAAAGGGCTTGACACAGGAGACATGGAAGACAGGATGGACGCGACGAAGATGTCGCGGAAGAAGCAGTCGCACAGCGACAGGATTGACGACCTGGGAGACACGGAACGGACCAATGAACCGCGGAGTCAACTTACGAGAAGCTGTCGTAAGAGGAAGGTTGCGAGTGGAAAGCCACACTCTCTGGCCGCAACAATACCTTGGACTCTTAATCCTACGTTTATTGGCGGCTCTCACAGTCTGTGCCCTGTAACGGCAAAGTGCAGACCTCACCCTCCTCCAGGTGCGCTCACAACGTTGGACAAACGCTTGAGCGGAGGGAACGCTGGACTCGGCAAGCTGGGATGAGAACAGAGGAGGCTGGTAACCCAGACTACTCTGAAACGGAGATAACCCGGTAGCAGACGAAGGAAGCGAGTTGTGAGCGTATTCTGCCCAGGGGAGCTGTTCTGCCCAAGACGCAGGGTTTCTGAAAGAAAGGCTGCGTAGTATGCGACCAATCGTCTGATTGGCCCTCTCTGCTTGACCGTTAGACTGGGGATGAAACCCGGAAGAGAGACTGACGGACGCACCAATCAAACGACAGAACTCCCTCCAAAACTGTGACGTGAATTGCGGGCCTCTGTCTGAAACGGCGTCTAACGGGAGGCCATGAATTCTGAACACATTCTCGATGATGATTTGTGCCGTCTCCTTAGCGGAAGGAAGTTTAGCGAGGGGAATGAAATGTGCCGCCTTAGAGAACCTATCGACAACCGTAAGAATCACAGTCTTCCCCGCAGACAAAAGGCAGACCGGTAATGAAGTCTAGGGCGATGTGAGACCATGGTCGAGAAGGAATGGGAAGCGGTCTGAGACGACCGGCAGGAGGAGAGTTACCTGACTTAGTCTGCGCGCAGTCCGAACAAGCAGCCACGAAACGGCGCGTGTCACGCTCCTGAGTCGGCCACCAAAAGCGCTGGCGAATAGAAGCAAGAGTGCCTCGAACGCCGGGATGACCAGCTAACTTGGCAGAGTGAGCCCACTGAAGAACAGCCAGACGAGTAGAAACAGGAACGAAAAGAAGGTTACTAGGACAAGCGCGCGGCGACGCAGTGTGCGTGAGTGCTTGCTTAACCTGTCTTTCAATTCCCCAGACTGTCAACCCGACAACACGCCCATAAGGAAGAATCCCCTCGGGATCAGTAGAAGCCACAGAAGAACTAAAAAGACGGGATAAGGCATCAGGCTTGGTGTTCTTGCTACCCGGACGGTAAGAAATCACAAACTCGAAACGAGCGAAAAACAACGCCCAACGAGCTTGATGAGCATTAAGTCATTTGGCAGAACGGATGTACTCAAGGTTCTTATGGTCTGTCCAAACGACAAAAGGAACGGTCGCCCCCTCCAACCACTGTCGCCATTCGCCTAGGGCTAAGCGGATGGCGAGCGGTTCGCGGTTACCCACATCATAGTTGCGTTCAGATGGCGACAGGCGATGAGAAAAATAAGCGCAAGGATGAACCTTATCGTCAGACTGGAAGCGCTGGGATAGAATGGCTCCCACGCCTACCTCTGAAGCGTCAACCTCGACAATGAATTGTCTAGTGACGTCAGGAGTAACGAGGATAGGAGCGGACGTAAAACGTTCTTTTAGAAGATCAAAAGCTCCCTGGGCCGAATCGGACCACTTAAAACACGTCTTGACAGAAGTAAGAGCTGTGAGAGGGGCAGCAACTTGACCGAAATTACGAATGAAACGCCGATAGAAATTAGCGAAACCTAGAAAGCGCTGCAACTCGACACGTGACCTTGGAACGGGCCACTCACTGACAGCTTGGATCTTAGCGGAATCCATCTGAATGCCTTCAGCGGAAATAACGGAACCGAGAAAAGTAACGGAGGAGACATGAAAAGAGCACTTCTCAGCCTTCACGTAGAGACAATTCTCTAAAAGGCGCTGGAGAACACGTCGAACGTGCTGAACATGAATCTCGAGTGACGGTGAAAAAATCAGGATATCGTCAAGGTAGACAAAAACAAAGATGTTCAGCATGTCTCTCAGAACATCATTAACTAATGC
Source organism: Oncorhynchus gorbuscha (assembly GCF_021184085.1). Taxonomy (NCBI): domain Eukaryota; kingdom Metazoa; phylum Chordata; class Actinopteri; order Salmoniformes; family Salmonidae; genus Oncorhynchus; species Oncorhynchus gorbuscha. The sequence continues at coordinate 57,867,466 of NC_060175.1, forward strand.
CTGAAAAACAGCTGGCGCATTGGCGAGACCAAACGGCAGAACCCGGTACTCAAAATGCCCTAACGGAGTGTTAAACGCCGTTTTCCACTCGTCCCCCTCTCTGATGCGCACGAGATGGTAAGCGTTACGAAGGTCCAACTTAGTAAAGCACCTGGCTCCCTGCAGAATCTCGAAGGCTGATGACATAAGGGGAAGCGGATAACGATTCTTAACCGTTATGTCATTCAGCCCTCGATATCCACGCAGGGGCGCAGAGTACCGTCCTTTTTCTTAACAAAAAAAAACCCCGCCCCGGCCGGAGAGGAAGAAGGCACTATGGTACCGGCGTCAAGAGACACAGACAAATAATCCTCGAGAGCCTTACGTTCGGGAGCCGACAGAGAGTATAGTCTACCCCGAGGAGGAGTGGTCCCCGGAAGGAGATCAATACTACAATCATACGACCGGTGAGGAGGAAGGGAGTTGGCTCGGGACCGACTGAAGACCGTGCGCAGATCATGATATTCCTCCGGCACTCCTGTCAAATCGCCAGGTTCCTCCTGAGAAGTGGGGACAGAAGAAACGGGAGGGATGGCAGACATTAAACACTTCACATGACAAGAAACGTTCCAGGATAGGATAGAATTACTAGACCAATTAATAGAAGGATTATGACATACTAGCCAGGGATGACCCAAAACAACAGGTGTAAAAGGTGAACGAAAAATCAAAAAGAAATAGTCTCACTGTGGTTACCAGATACTGTGAGGGTTAAAGGTAGTGTCTCAAATCTGATACTGGGAAGATGACTACCATCTAAGGCGAACATGGGCGTAGGCTTGTCTAACGGTCTGAAAGGAATGTCATGTTTCCGAGCCCATGCTTCGTCCATGAAACAACCCTCAGCCCCAGAGTCTATCAAGGCACTGCATGTAGCACCCGAACCGGTCCAGCGTAGATGGACCGACATAGTAGTACAGGATCTAGATGGAGAGACCTGAGTAGTAGCGCTCACCAGTAGCCCTCCGCTTACTGATGAGCTCTGGCTTTTACTGGACATGAATTGACAAAATGTCCAGCAAGTCCGCAATAGAGGCACAGGCGGTTGGTGATCCTCCGTTCCCTCTCCTTAGTCGAGATGCGAATACCTCCCAGCTGCATGGGCTCAGTCTCTGAGCCAGAGGAGGGAGATGGTTGCGATGCGGAGCAGGGAAACACCGTTGACGCGATCTCTCTTCCACGAGCTTGGTGACGAAGATCTACCCGTCGTTCTAAATCAAATCAAATCAAATCAAATCAAATCAAATCAAATCAAATCAAATTTTATTTGTCACATACACATGGTTAGCAGATGTTAATGCGAGTGTAGCGAAATGCTTGTGCTTCTAGTTCCGACAATGCAGTGATAACCAACAAGTAATCTAACTAACAATTCCAAAACTACTGTCTTATACACAGTGTAAGGGGATAAGGAACATGTACATAAGGATATATGAATGAGTGATGGTACAGAGCAGCATACAGTAGATGGTATCGAGATGCGGATGGCGAGAGCAATCAAAGAGTCCACACTGGAAGGAACCTCCCGGGAGAGAATCTCATCTTTAACCACTGCGTGGAGTCCCTCCAGAAAACGAGCGAGCAGCGCCGGCTCGTTCCAGTCACTAGAGGCAGCAAGAGTGCGAAACTCTATAGAGTAATCCGTTATGGATCGATCACCTTGGCATAGGGAAGCCAGGGCCCTAGAAGCCTCCCTACCAAAAACTGAACGGTCAAAAACCCGAATCATCTCCTCTTTAAAGTTCTGGTAATTGTTAGAACAATCAGCCCTTGCCTCCCAGATAGCTGTGCCCCACTCTCGAGCCCGGCCAGTAAGGAGTGATATGACGTAAGCAACCCGAGCTCTCTCTCTAGAGTATGTGTTGGGTTGGAGAGAGAACACAATATCACACTGGGTGAGAAAGGAGCGGCACTCCGTGGGCTGCCCGGAGTAACAAGGTGGGTTATTAACCCTAGGTTCCGGAGGCTCGGCAGACCAGGAAGTAACAGGTGGCACGAGACGAAGACTCTGGAACTGTCCAGAGAGGTCGGAAACCTGAGCGGCCAGGTTCTCCACGGCATGACGAGCAGCAGACAATTCCTGCTCGTGTCTGCCGAGCATGGCTCCTTGGATCTCGACGGCAGTGTTACGAGCGTCTGTAGTCGCTGGGTCCATTCTTTGGTCGGATCCTTCTGTTATGCAGGTGAATGAGGACCCAAAAGCGACTTGGCGAAAACAGAGTCTTTAATCCAGTAAAGGAAATATGCAATACTCCTAGACAAATCGGAGCGGTAAATAAAGCATAAAAAACAATTCCACTCGTAATGATGAGAACAGACTGGAGACTCGATCATAAACTGTAGGTTGCCTCGGGAAGGCACTTGACCGTAGCAGACTCAGACACCTGCTCACCACGCAGCATCTGAGGGAAACACGACACGACAGGGCGATACAAAGACACAGCACGGTGAACAATATACAAGGATCCGACAGGACAGAAACGGAAGACAAGGGGAGAAATAGGGACTCTAATCAGAGGGCAAGATACGGAACAGGTGTGAAAAGATTAGATGATTGATTAGGGGAATAGGAACAGCTGGGAGCAGGAACGGAACGATAGAGAGAAGAGAGAGAGGGAGGAAGAGAGAGAGGGATAGAAAAAGGGAACGAACCTAAAAAGACCAGCAGGGGGAAAACGAACAGAAGGAAAAGCAAAATGACAAGACAATATAAGACAAAACATGACACCATTAGCTGTTTCCTGAAGTTCAAAGAGCAGAGTGGTGATGTCATTGGTTTGGTCTCTGAGGGTATGTCTTGAGTGAATGTGATTAGAGGCTGGGGCTGCTGCAGTATCTTTAGTGTCTTTGTTTGGACTGTATTGTGGTTTAATGGACAGAGATTTACACTGCTTTTCTTTTCTTTCTCTGACCCTCTCTTACTCTCATCTCCTTCTTCAGGCAGACACTGGAAAAAAAGAGCTCATTCTCTCTCCGCCCGTCGCCCGACAGCTGGATGTTCAGAGGGGTAAGTGGTTTACACAATGTTAGAACTATTGTTAGTCAGCATCCGAATGAGACTGTGCGTGCGTGTGCGTGTGCGTGTGTGTGCGCGCACATGTGTGAATGCATTAACACAGTCATATACATACTCCCCTGAATCTTCCTCAGAGCAATTTCATTTATTAATTCCCAATCATTATGACAACGATGGATCTCTTATCCCCACTTAAATTAAGTAATGTCTGTTTATTTTTAATTTACCAGTAGGACATTATGTAATTTTATCATGCAAATCATGCATGATTTGGGCTCCCGAGTGGCGCAGCGGTCTAAGGCACTGCATCTCAGTGCAAGAGGTGTCACTACAGTCCCTGCTTCGAATCCAGGCTGTATCACATCCGGCCGTGATTGGGAGTCCCATAGGGTGGCGCACAATTGGCCCAGCGTCGTCCGGGTTTGGCCGTGGTAGGCTGTCATTGTAAATAAGAATTTGTTCTTAACGGACTTGCCTATTTAAATGAAGTTATTTTTTTAATCCTCACCCAGGATCCCCTGCAATTGTCTCTCCCCTGTATGTGTGTCTGGTGTTAGATTGAAGGTCTGCCTCTGCCTGAGAGAGAGGTGCCTGTATGTTCCCTGGTCAGAATTAGTGCACTCTTATGTATGGAAATGGGTACAATTTCAGCCTAAATGTGTTTTGGCCTACAGAATAATTTTGCTTTCACTCTGAAAAGTGTGACAAACTGGATTGATCTTTAAAGCATTTGATTACGGTTTATATATCAAATGAAACTGAAGGGCAGAGGAATTAATAACTTGCCGGTTTTGCTTTTGAGAGTCTCAAATTGATTTATCACTACTGTCAGGCAGCGAGGAAACAAAGACATCAAAATGTATGTTGTGTAACGTTTTATGTAAGAGCATTTATTATTACATTGTAATGATACGATAGGTAGGCCCAGAGCTTTCTATTTGGATTATATCCAAGACTTCTATAAGGAATATGTTTGGAATATCTAAATGTTAGGCTCAGGGTAGGACTAGTGTCTTTGGATGTAACATCATCTTCAACACTTACACACTGTGGCTGTAGATCAGTTGACTCAGGTCAAAGAACCTATCATCTGAGGTCCTAGTAGCTTGAGGACTCTTGACAGTCAATACGAAGACATTCCTGTCCTGCCCTGTCCTGTCCTACCTGGCGGTCAATATGACAAAGAGAGCGATTCATTGCCCCGCCTTTACTCTTCCTGCCATGGCTTTCGGGCCTCAGCTCAGTTTCTCCCTCCTACACATTGCTGCGACGCTAGCGCCGGGACCGAGACATTGTCGGCTGGGCGAGCAGACGGTGAGTATGGTGGTCGGAACAGCCGACGTAAACAAAGGCCAGGGGCTGGCACCTCTCTGGCACCTCACCTCTCCAGGACACACCACTATTTGTCTGCTCTGCTGCGTCTCTGGTCAGGATGTTGTAGAAGATGAAAGTTTGTTTGAAATATTGGTGTTGTATTGTTTAGCCCAACACATTTTGGAAAATGCCTTCTTTTGGGGTCTGAAGTGTCAGAATGTCGTGTTGCACTTCAAGGCTTCGGCGTTTTAAACATTCCAGAGATTTCACGTTGGAGCCACAGTGTAGGCTGTGTCTTTGATATATCAGACACTTCATGACCTATTTATTATCTCTTCGGTAATTACTGGCTTGTTACTTATTTGTTAACCTATTATTATTGTGCCTTGAAAAGAACAATCCTGCGGATCTTTAACATTCTTGAGTCCTTTACAACAGCTTTGAAGCACAGACCAGCACTTTTTCTCGCTTGTTTTTCCTTGATTCTCCTCGCAGTTGCTTTTGATTGCATACAGTTTTCGTTTGGGTTCGTATGATTAGAACAACTTAGCATGACTCTGGTGTACATTGGCAGTGAGTGGATGTTTGATGGTATCAGACTCTGAGGCCTTATTGTACCCGTGACTGTGCCAGTCCATGCCTGGAAAGCACACTGTGTTGTCAGGATAGGAGCTGGGTTTGTCTGGGACTGGGGGGGGGGATGTGCCGGAAGAGGCATGAACACAAATAGGAGTTTCCCCAACATACGTTGCTTTATAGACACAGCAACATCATTTACAGCAGCCAAGTAATCTTCGAGAACGTTCCAATCAAAGTTATACAGTTAGGATTCCTTCAAATAAAATAGAAGGTTTTCATTAGATTTGTTTTATCTAACTAAAGAATAAAAGTTTGGGGCATTTGGAGCACATTGGAAATGTGTCAGTTTTTGATCACAGGTCATTAACCCTTGCCTTAGACTTGGGCCTCCTTAATCTAGCTAGGCCTATAGTTCTTTGTCATTGCTATTCACTGTCAAGATATTATTATTTTTTGCTTGTCAATGTCTCATTTGGCAGAGTTCTCTCTCAGTTTTGTGATAGTCAGGAACAGGAGATCAGAACAGGGCAGCAGGGCAGGCCTCCTCTGAGTCTGGACCGGGACCTAGTCATGCTGCTGCAGCATTTGTTTCTGTCTGGTCAGCTCCTAACAGACAGGACAGCGTGACCACTGACCGTTTCTCCTACCTGGCTCCTCATCAAAGCCTTTTGTCTTCAACACACACACACACACACACACACACACACACACACACACACACACACACACACACACACACACACACACACACACACACACACACACACACACACACACACACACACACACACACACACACACACACACACACACACACACACACACACAACTGACCAATTTGTCTTTGTTTTTTCCCCCTACTCCAACGGAGGGAAAGCAGCCAAGTCGAGTATGAAGAGAATAGAAAGGCAATAGCCTCTACTCTTTGAGATGTCGTATCTATCTCAAAGAGAAGGCCATGTCCTGACTCGATAAGGAGCCTGGAGGCATGCTACATCTAAACCATGGTAACCAGAACAGCTTCTCTCTGACTGTTTCCAATAGCTGAGTAATAGAGGAGGAATGAATGAAACAACATTTTTCCGCGTCAATCCTTCATCAGGGTGTTATCTGATACTTTAGGGTCCCATCACATTGTTATCTGATACTTTAGGGTCCCATCACATTGTTATCTGATACTTTAGGGTCCCATCACATTGTTATCTGATACTTTAGGGTCCCATCACATTGTTACCTGATACTTTAGGGTCCCATCACATTGTTATCTGATACTTTAGGGTCCCATCACATTGTTATCTGATACTTTAGGGTCCCATCACATTGTTATCTGATACTTTAGGGTCCCATCACATTGTTATCTGATACTTTAGGGTCCCATCACATTGTTATCTGATACTTTAGGGTCCCATCACATTGTTATCTGATACTTTAGGGTCCCATCACTTTGTTAGCTGATACTTTAGGGTCCCATCACATTGTTATCTGATACTTTAGGGTCCCATCACATTGTTATCTGATACTTTAGGGTCCCATCACATTGTTATCTGATACTTTAGGGTCCCATCACATTGTTATCTGATACTTTAGGGTCCCATCACATTGTTATCTGATACTTTAGGGTCCCATCACATTGTTATCTGATACTTTAGGGTCCCATCACTTTGTTAGCTGATACTTTAGGGTCCCATCACATTGTTATCTGATACTTTAGGGTCCCATCACATTGTTATCTGATACTTTAGGGTCCCATCACATTGTTATCTGATACTTTAGGGTCCCATCACATTGTTATCTGATACTTTAGGGTCCCATCACATTGTTATCTGATACTTTAGGGTCCCATCACATTGTTATCTGATACTTTAGGGTCCCATCACATTGTTATCTGATACTTTAGGGTCCCATCACATTGTTATCTGATACTTTAGGGTCCCATCACATTGTTATCTGATACTTTAGGGTCCCATCACATTGTTAGCTGCTATAAGTGCCTGATCTGAAGGATGTACGTCGTTGTATACAATAAGTATCCTTGCTTGAAGACACAGAGTGGGAAGAAGACTTGTGTAGTATCCTCGCTTGGTGACACAGGGTGGAAAGAAGAGTGACTAACTAGTACCTACCTCCTTAGGGACTGAGAGGGTATTCTTGGTTTATTTCAGTCTTTCCTGGCTCCTGGTATATAACAGCACAGAACTTGGGAGTAGTCCTGCCTCACAGTCTCCTCCCTGCCTTATTCGGCCTGTTATGTCATAGCAGAGAGAGCTGGAGGGGAGTTGATGCAGTCTTCTACTCATCAACTCAGACTTTATCCAACGCAGATTATTTATCTCTGCTTACTGAAGAGGTTTCCTTTGTTTTCCGATTTGTTCATTTTTGAATGACCTGGCTATGTAGCCCAAACTTAGAATGGCACACATAATAAAATGCTCATCCAAATTCATTAGTGCATAGTTCATACACTAAATAGGCCTGCACATGATTATTCATGATATACTGTAACGTTACAGTAAATCATTTTAAAGTGAGGCCGTGTTCTTTGTTGCGTTAAGTCAACACTATCTTTCTCCAGGGCATGTCCTGTTCCCTCAACCAGGAGCTCAGCCAACCAGGTGTGCATCCCAAATGGCCCCCTATTCCCTATATAGTGCATTAGGGAAAAGGCAGCCATTTTGGACATGGACCTAATGATTTATATTATATTTTATGTTCACTGCTGTCCTCACCAACTCTCCCCTCCACCATTTAGACTGACACAGAGTTAGAAGGAAAGCTGTTCTGGCTAAATGTTGCTCCATTTCCCCATAAATAGTTGAGTTTGTGCTTTTAATAATTTTCCTCTTACACTTCTTAGCGAGATGTGTTGTTTGCGTGACCTCTCATTTTAGTGTTATTGGAGCTGTCTGATACATTGGTTTGTCCTGTTCCTAAGAGTGCAATAGACACTCCCATATCGTTAATTGCAATGCTTCAACCATAGACGTCAGTTAGCTGGGAACAGTTATCTATTTCTCTCTGAGGATTTCTTTCCCCCAAGGAAAGTGGAATTACGCTCTGGGACATGTGTAGACCGTGTCGACAGAAGCACCAGTAGACCAGACTCTACCTGGCACCTTCTGAAATGTTTTGCACCCTCTGCACCTGGATAATTGGCTGTGTGTACACTACAGACGAACTGTGTGCGCTCTTAACCTTCAGAGTAACATGCAGCCTGTGCAGCCTCCTACCCTGCGGCAAAGAACAAGACCGTAAAATCTTGAAACTATTCCTGTAATCTCGAACCACACGATTGTTACAAGACTGTGACCTTTTGTTTCCAGTGAGGTTATCTAAACGTTTTTATAACATCATGTCTATGTTGTAGTATTTACGCCTCTTCTCGGCTAGGGTCTCTATTCAATCGGTATTGTTGAAGCGTGACCAGTTCCCGAGATATAAATGTGAAGGTCATTTCTGACCGTGAAAACGCGGGAATATTGCCTTTCCATTTCAAGTCACGCTGAACTTCCGCGATGCAGACTGTGGAGAGCCCTTTGTCTAGGGTCAACTCAAAATGCTACGTTTCTCATGTTGATCAACAAGCACCATTAAGTGTGGCTTTCAGACAGGACTTGGATTAAAGCATCAAGTAACAGGCAATGAATGTGATGACATCATTCATGGTAAATACAGTCGGAGTTATTCTAATGTGAACCTGTACTGCAGCACCCAAAACACTTGCTTTAAAGTGGATGTAACTGCACCGCCAGGGGCATATTTCAGAAATGTATTTTCTATGATGAGTTATTGTAAGATAGTTGTTACTGACCTTGGCGCACGGCATCACCATCAATGTACCTTGCTGCAGCAAATACATTTCGAGACAATAAATTGAATGCCCCCAACTGTATTGTTGAAAATATATGACCTTGTTTTCTCATTTCAACATGGTTTATTTTGGGGTGGCAGGTAGCCTAGTGGTTAAAGCGTTAGGCCAGTAACCGTAAAAGTTGCTAGATCGAATCCCCGAGCTGACAAGGTAAAAATCTGTCGTTCTGCCCCTGAGCAAAGGCTGTTAACCCACTGTTCCTAGGCCATCATTGTAAATAAGAATGTGTTCTTAATTAACTGACTTGCCTGATTAAATATATTTTATTTAATCCCATATACTTTAGTAATGCGCAGTTACACGGGGTGTTTTTCTGACAGACTTGCTTCATTCAAGTTTAAAAGCCCAGTTCAGTCAAAAATGTGATTTACCTGTGTTTTATATATATTTCCACAATATGAGGTTGGAACAAGACTGTTCAATTGTAAAACATTATGATAATGCTCTTTTCGTGTAAGAGCTGCTTGAAAAGACTGCCTGAAATTTCAGGCTGCTTTGGTGGTTTGGCCTGCCTTGTGACATCACCAAGAGGTAAATTAGTTAATAGACCAATAAGTGTGAAGTAGTAAGGTTGGACCCAGGTGCAGAGAAGAGACCAGACGAGGAATCAGTGGTTTAGGATAAACATAATACTTTACTGAGAAACGGTAGCCACAGGATCACAGTACACTGGGAAAAAAAAAACACTGCATTAAAAAAAAAAAAAGGCTCTGGAAACAACCACACACGTTAAACAATTCAAACGTCTGCAAAGGACAACAGAAAACACACTTCTTTTAACAGGGAAATCATAATGAGTAAATTGGACACACCTGAGTGTAGTTAATGTCTCTAGGATGGTCTCTGCTGCCCTCTGGTGACAGGTGGAAACATGACAATAACAAAGAGATTTCCAAACCTCTGCCAATAACAGCTAGTTTTCAGTTTGGTGTATGATTGACTAAATACTTTACCATCCACTGTACAGTATGACATGTGTTTTATAAGGCCTAGCCCAGCTATGTGTATTTATGTCATCAGGGTTAGAATGACACATTTTTGAATAAACTTTATTTCCCCAAAGGAAAGGCAGTGAGATAAAATTGATCATGAGGGTAAAAATTGATTTGCAGGATATAAAAGTATTTCATACTATCATACATTTCCAACAGCATGGATTTTTCTGTGGAAATAGAGCTTTTAAGGCCTGTACTACTGCCAGATCATTATTGACCCCCCAGTAGTGGCCTACCTAATGGATGCATTGTACTCGTCATAGGGAGAGGGCAGAAGCATGGCACCACAGGGCTTTTCACACTACCGAACCAATCAGAACTGAGCCAAACCAAGCTGTAGTTACTGGAAGCCATTACATTGCGGTTCAGGTTGGCAAGATAGTGTGATGGGGGTATTTCTGTGACCGGGGACAGAACTGTCTGCCTGTGTGTTCGAGAGGTTGCAAGCCAGGCAGTTCACAAACTCTCCGGACAACGAGAATATTTTTTTTAAAACAAGGTTGTCAACCGGCCATTGTGGCTCCACAGGCCGATATAGCATCAGCTCAGTTTCCCCTCTCGCTAGCACATCCTGTTGCGAAGCAGCGCAACTCGGCCTCTCTCTCACACACACTCATACGGATACAGACACACACCCTGTGTATTAAGAGCAAGCTGGATGTGAAATCTTGTGTCCTTGGCTAGCAGAGGAGCAGACTAGATTTGAGTCTGTGTGGCCTGGGCTAACGGTGGTAGAAGCCTGGATCTAAATGTGTGTGTCCGTGGGCTAGCTGAGGAGCTGGATCAGAGCGTGTGCGACCCTCACTATCTAAGGAGCGGGCTGGATCCGGGCTAGCAGTGGCCCTTACTGTGGAGGGAAAGCATTGCCGTGACTTTGTGACTCTGGGGAGCAAACCGGCTCAGGGGTCCCTCATGATGGGGTGCTGTCTATTTGTGCATCAGAAGGTGAGTGAGAGGATAGGTCCTATATCTACCAACCATGCTGTGAAAGATATTTATGGTGAGAGAGTCCTACCAGAGCCGCTCTTTTGTTGAGTACAGTTATTGTCCTACAGTAGTCTGGTAACACTGACAAAATGGTACTCCTGATGTTTGAATCAGAGCATAGCATGTAATTACCATGTATTTGACAGATTTCTGTTTCAGGCTGCATTATAAGGTCAGCGGTAGTTGAGTTGCATAACTTGTTAGTAGTCACCAGGCAATGTTAGTACATGATATGCATAAATGCATAAACAAGCATGTCTCAAAATAATAGATTCTTTATTCAACCTTGAATTCTGCAATGTTCTATCGGTAGGTTATCCAATTTTAGCTGACCTTTTTGTTTTTTTTTGCTGCATCATCCAATCACATACTTACTACCTTTTAGGACAGACTGGTCACATATTAGTGAGACAAACAGGTGTGCTCAACATCCTCTGGTCTGGAGGGAAGAGGTAGTTTCACTGTACAGATGTGGGATCTTAATTTAAGCAAGCTTGTTACAGCAGGAAAATAACGTGTAGGGGTTGATACATTTTTTGTAATGGGAAAATCAAGTCTGACATTTCAAAGTGGAAGTTAAACTTCAGAAGCCTTTTAAAATCTCAAATACAATACAATTCTAACAGGGTGATCAAATTAAGATCCTACATCTGTCTAGTGAAACAGAGAGCTACAGTAGTCACCATCTGTTGTGTCCCCATGCACTCAGTGTACTGTGTGTGTGTGTGTGTGCTAAGTGTTTGCCTGCTTGCGTTTGTGGAGGAAGGCTCTTGTCGCCTGTTACTCTGCACAGGAAGTGTTGTTGCATGTTCCCTGGGGCGGCTACACCTGCTGTGCCTCTGCAGCAAAGACCTGAGTTACTATAAACTAGGCTGAGTAAAAGTTTTGAAACTAAGTCAGGTCGACAGGTTCTATGTGTATGATTTCTTTCAAATATTGGCCGCTGAGTTTTCTATTGGATAAAAATAGTTAAATTGCCTTTTTACCTAGCGATGGGGAAATGGGGGCTGGGGAAGTTGCACTGGAGAAGGAAAGGGGGTTGGTGATTGAGATGCTAAATTGTTTCCAGGCTTCATCATATTCTCCATGTCAGAAAGTCTCTCAGCTAACTCACTGCGGAAAATAATGTGTGTAGGGGTTGTTCCATTTTTTTGCAAGGGAAAATCAAGTCTGACATTTCAAAGTGGAGATTGCATACCGGTAAATATCAAATACAGAGCTCTGACTAAGGATCGGACCCTTTTCTTAAATGTTCACCTAAAATGACAAATCTAACTGCCTGTATCTCAGGACATGAAGCAAGGATGTGCATATTCTTGATACCATTTGAAAGGAAACGCTTGGAGGTTTGTGGAAATGTGAAATGAATGTAGGAGAATATAACACATTACATCTGGTAAAAGATAATACAAACATTTTCAAGTACATAACAATAGAGAACATACAACAATTCTATGGTAATACAACATTTCTGTTTACACACTCCCAGGAATGTCATACATGATGGATCATTAGCTTATACACTAACTTTCACACATCTAGGTGGCCGGACGGGGCGGGTGTGGAGCCAGAGACAGCAGGGGTTCAAACTGTAGAACCCAGTTCCTACATTTAAAATATAAAATAGATTTTATCAAACAAAACAATGCCATATTTTATCTCTGGGATCCTCAGGATGACAAATCAGAGCAAGATTACTAAATGTAAGTACATTATTTACCTTCAGAGGTGAATGTTTCCGACCAGTTGCCGTGATAAAAGCATTTTGTTGTTGTGCATTCATCTCAAACAATAGCATGGTATTCTTTCACTGTAATAGCTACTGTTAATTGGACAGTGTATTTAGATTAACAATAATTTAAGCTTTCCTCCCTTATAAGACATGTCTATGTCCTGGGAAATGTTCTTGTTACTTACAGCATCATGCTAATCACATTAGCGCACGTTAGCTCAACCGTCCCGGTATAGGGACATCGATCCCATAGAGGTTCAAATATGAGCAGGAAATGTTAATCATAAGGAAATATCTCTGATGCAGATGATAGTTAAACCTTCGGAAATGTATTAAGGCAGTGACCCACTCCTCCATGAACTATTACTAATTATGTTTTCAGTCTGACTGACCAGTTGTTTCTCTCTGAATGCTCAATAAAATAGTTCAAGGATGATCTAGAATAGTCCGATTACAGGAAAACATTTACTTCAGAAACCACAGTAGGCCTATGGGCACCAGTCCTTCCCTGTTAAATCCCCTGTGTATTTCCTGAGCAAAATAAATAGACCTACATCACAGGAGGTTGGTGGAACCTTATTGGGGGAGAACGGGTTCGTGGGAATGAGTGGAGCGGAATCAGTGGAAGGGTTTCAAATACATCAAACACATGGTTTCCATGGTTTCCAGGCGTTTGATGCCATTCCGTTTGCTCCTTTCCGGCCATTATTATGAGCCATTTTTCCCGTCAGCAGCCTCCTGTGACCTACATTTGTTTGGGGTCTGTTGAATGTTGTGTTCAATCAGCAAAAAAATTGAATTCTGGAATGAGTTTTCTGGCCAGTCTTCAGCAATCAGAGAAATGCATGTAGCTTTATCTGGACTTCAGAGTTCTTTGAGTTCACATACGTTAGAGAAAAGTGTTTACATCATTATGTAACGTAATTGTAACAATGCCCTTTGCGTAAGTGTTCCATACGTAACAACTCCAACCAACACATCTGTGTTGCACTCCACATGCCCGATTGTTCAGTCTGGAAGATCCGTTGGAGTGTGTTGTGGAAGTTCTGTTGTAGGAACGATGTGTCATTGTTGTGTTCAGCTCCATACGATTTGTGTGGGTCAGCTCCCCTGTTAGAAGGCTATGGAATGTTGTGTTCCATTATAGAAGGACTTCTATCTGTGTCATATAGCAAGTAGTCAGGCCTCAGAAATATGCAGATTTATCTCAGAGTTGTTCTGGGCTCATATTCACCAAGAGTAGGACTGCTGTTTTAGGATATTTGCCTTCTTGTTTGACTATTCATTTTTTTTAAATCATACTGAATACGATTATATGGACAGAGGGGACTCAGGGGAGGTGATCCTAGATCAGTGCTCCTAGTCTAAAATATATTTTTTTTAACACAGGCATGAGTTCATACTGTATACATTACGTACCTCAACACAACTCTCTTTCAGACACAACTCCTTGCTTCCCATGTCCCATTGTTCAACTCCTCTCCCTGACCTCAGAAAAGCCTCCCGGTAGCCAGGCAGGAGAATTCTTGTTGTCATGGGAATTAAACTGTTATACGGCAACAATAATAACACACTACAACTTGTGTAGAATACAATGCCAAGTAGAAAGAAACAGTGAACGGAATCCACTTAGATTGACTGCTGCTATGCCTGTAAATATAGCATCCTAGTTTATCTACTAAATGGTTGGAGACGAGCCAAAACTATTAAGTGCTCCACTGATTGGCTTATTATATGTTGGATTTATGTTAGCCTAAAGGCATCAGCATGCTTCAGTTCGACTGGCGGCTAGCCGAAGTCAGCTAGGCGACCTGAACGAGTGTGCTTGCATACTCCCTTAAAAGACCATTGCTTGAAAAACCTCTTTTGGTTTTCACAGGGCAACATGTAGTTTAGCAAACGTATTGAGTGTGTGCCAGTAAATTATTTGTATTCAGTTCCTACATTTACATTTACATTTAAGTCATTTAGCAGACGCTCTTATCCAGAGCGACTAAATGGCATATACAAATTGGCTCTTATGCATTCACCTTATGACATCCAGTGGAACAACCACTTTACAATAGTGCATCTAAATATTTTAAGGGGGGAGGGGGGTGAGAAGGATTACTTTATCCTATCCTAGGTATTCCTTAAAGAGGTGGGGTTTCAGGTGTCTCCGGAAGGTGGTGATTGACTCCGCTGTCCTGGCGTCGTGAGGGAGTTTGTTCCACCATTGGGGAGCCAGAGCAGCGAACAGTTTTGACTGAGCTGAGCGGGAACTGTACTTCCTCAGTGGTAGGGAGGCGAGCAGGCCAGAGGTGGATGAACGCAGTGCCCTTATTTGGGTGTAGGGCCTGATCAGAGCCTGGAGGTACTGAGGTGCCGTTCCCCTCACAGCTCCGTAGGCAAGCACCATGGTCTTGTAGCGGATGCGAGCTTCAACTGGAAGCCAGTGGAGAGAGCGGAGGAGCGGGGTGATGTGAGAGAACTTGGGAAGGTTGAACACTAGACGGGCTGCGGCGTTCTGGATGAGTTGTAGGGGTTTAATGGCACAGGCAGGGAGCCCAGCCAACAGCGAGTTGCAGTAATCCAGACGGGAGATGACAAGTGCCTGGATTAGGACCTGCGCCGCTTCCTGTTCCTCACATGTTACCTTGCTTCCATGTTCTCTATAAAAAAACTCACCCTTTGTGGTGTTGTTGTTGTGTGTTTACAGAAGAAGAGGAAACAGAGGAGGAGGGATGTGGACTCTCTCAGCCTGTGCAGCCTGGACATCAACGTGAGTACAGCTCATTCTCAGAATACTGGCTTTTCCTTTGTCCCTTCCTCCTCACTCTCTTCCTCTCTCTCACTTTCTAGCCACCCCCCCTTGCCTCCTCCCCTCCTCTTACCAATTAGTGATATTGAAAATTGGTGATAATTGAGGAACCTGCAGAAAGGACGATTGAACAACACTGATCAGAGGGAGAACACTGTCTCTCTCTCTCGACCCCCTCCCCTCTCTCTCTCTTTCTCTCTTTCGATGGGCTGTGTGATTGATACAAACAACAACTTGCATTATGAGACTCTCTGCTTCCCTAAAGGTCAGGCCATTTCCACACTTATTCCTATTTCCTAAGGTCCGTGCTACGAAGACCCTTTATTAAATAGCTAGTCTTGACATTCCCAGTCCTATAGTACATTGTGGTAGGCAACCTGTCTGTCTAGGCTAGGGAGACTAGTAAATAGCAGCAGTAATAGCTGGATACTTATTTCACTATTTTGTTCTCCTTGGTTGGGCCTGTGTGTATGAATGCTGTGTATGAACCACTGAATGCTGAACTACTGTGCGTCTTGTACTGAAGTACCTTACAATACTACGCAGCAAATTTTCCAGTGTTAAAAAAGGGCCTCCCTGAGGTACTGCATCGCAGTGCTATAGGCATCAAACAGATCCGGGTTCGATCCCGGGCTGTGTCACAGCCAGTCGCAACTGGGAGACCCATGAGGTGGCGCACAATTGGTCCAGCGTCGTCCGGGTTAGGGGAGGTTTGGCCGGCTGGGATGTCTTTTGTCCCATCACGCTCTAGCGACTCCTTGTGGCGGGCCGGGCGCCTGCACTCTGACTTCGGTCGCCAGCTGTACAGTGTTTCCTCCAACACATTGGTGCAGCTGGCTTCCAGGTTAAGCGAGCAGTGTGTCAAGAAGCAGTGCATCTTGGCAGGGTCGTGTTTTGGAGGACACATGGCTATCCACCTTCGCCTCTCCCGAGTCCGTATGGGAGTTGCAGCGATGTGACAAGACTAACTACTGTACCAATTTGATATCACTGGAACAGTGTTAAATTAACACACTGCTTAGTGTAAAGCCTTATTCAAATATTTCCCTGAGCTTTTCCCATTTTCGGTCCTATGGACCAAGTGAGAACTTCAGCGAATGTGTTATCATGAAAAAAATACATTATTTAACACAATACCATACATATTTCATAAAGCCTTATTTTGAGGGCCTAGTTTTACCCTATTTCAGAAGCCTGAAACTTATAAACATCCCTTTGAATCAAAACCACATCCATCATTATCATA
Organism: Oncorhynchus gorbuscha; assembly: GCF_021184085.1. Classification (NCBI taxonomy): domain Eukaryota; kingdom Metazoa; phylum Chordata; class Actinopteri; order Salmoniformes; family Salmonidae; genus Oncorhynchus; species Oncorhynchus gorbuscha. Next base: position 57,884,042 of record NC_060175.1, read on the forward strand.
TTTCCCAGCATGCTCTATTGCAGGTAGATTTTTAGAATGGTTTGTTTCAATATCTATGTTTTTGCATGTACACTGATTGATTAATCCAATTACTTAGCTAGATTTTCTGCACCCGTTTGTGAAATGTTTATTCCAGTTTTAAAGGTGGTCCTCAAAATGTTCCGAACCTTGGTACTCATTCTGAATAGAGAACGACTGATATGGATTTGTCTTAGAACCAATACTGCTTTTTGGGGGTCAAGGAGGCCAATATTCAATATCAATTAAATTACAAAACGTTGACAAAATTTCCCAGAGACAGCCATGTATGCATTAATGCATACATTTTTTAGCCAAACAAAGATTTAACTTTACCAATCTAACTACATATAAACATAATGGTAATAATTGTATTTTAATGATACATTTTTAATAAACTGGGTAAATTAAGATGGCATAGGCCTACTCACAATACAGGTGAATACATATTTAATAGGAGTGTGTGCATGCATTGTGTTATTGAGCTTGCTTTGGCTGATCAGTGGAGTCTATGGTGCCACTGATGACAAACAATGAGTATGCATTCCATTTGGGACAGCTGAAAATCATTGTGCTGATTTAAAGAAGAAATAAAACTGTCCTTCTTTAGACTAGTAGTGTATTGGGGAGGCAGGTAGCCTAGTGGGGCGGCAGGTAGCCTAGTGGGGTGGCAGTTAGCCTAGTGGGGCGGCAGGTAGCCTAGTGGGGCGGCAGGTAGCCTAGTGGGGCGGCAGGTAGCCTAGTGGGGTGGCAGTTAGCCTAGTGGGGCGGCAGGTAGCCTAGTGGGGTGGCAGTTAGCCTAGTGGGGCGGCAGGTAGCCTAGTGGGGCGGCAGTTAGCCTAGTGGGGCGGCAGGTAGCGTAGTGGTTAGAGTGTCGGACTAGTAACCGAAAGGTTGCAAGATCAAATCCCCAAGCTGACAAGGTACAAATCTTTCGTTCTGCCCCTGAACAAGTTACCCACTGTTCCTAAAAATAAGAATTTGTTCTTAACTGACTTTCCTAGTTAAATAAAAGGTAAAATTAATTATTTGCATCAGTATTTGTTGGTTTGATTACAGGCACAAAATGGCCAGAAACCAAGAACTTTCTTCTGAAACTCGTCAGTCTATTCTTGTTCTGAGAAATGAAGGCTATTCCATGGGAAAAATTGCCAACAAACTGAAGATCTCGTACAATGCTGTGTACTACTCCCTTCACAGAACAGCGAAACTCTAACCAGAATAGAAAGAGGAGTGGGAGGCCCAGGTGCACAACTGAGCAAGAGGACAAGTACACTAGAAGGCGAGCATCCCAGAGTCGCCTCTTCAATGTTGATATTGAGACTGGTGTTTTGCTGGTACTATTTAATGAAGTTGAGGACTTGTGAGGCATTCCTGAAGTACCACACAATGCTGTTGGCCCTTTGGCTGCTTGTGTTGACGTGGACATTAATTAGCAGCCATTTCCACATTTTTAGAAGTAAGAGAACTCTACTTAGTTAACAGCATAAAATCCACGACAACATTAATTTGCTCAAAGGCTGTACTTTTAAAGCCCAGACTGAAGAAGCCTTGCTTTCCATCTCAGACAACAGCACAGTCAGAAAACAAAATAGCTTTGGGTGGTGTCAGGAAAATGCTTCCAAAGCATTGGTGCTAAATTATATGCCTTGAACTTGTGTTGGGCTGTTGGCTGTTTCCACAGAGTACATTCAGCGTGTCCTAACACAAAACCAAGCTGTGGAATCTGGTTCAAGGTGTTTTGCTACTTAGGTTTTTAAGTATTGAGGCAGTAGGGAGAGAATAGTTAAGGTCTGTGTGATAAGGGAAGATGTGAGCATCTCTGAGTGGGGTGTCAGTTGATTGAGAGGTCCAGAGCTGGGTAAGACAGATCTGGGTGTTTTACTGACACAGTGAGGTCAGATCTGAGGTGGAACTGTGGTGTTTAAATGCAGACCATTGTGATGAGTACCGTCCGATCATTGTTTTTAAAACAGCACTCCTCCCCTTACCGATTCTAATGACTCAAGGGTGTAAACTCAGACAGAAATAGGAAAAAAATATATCCATGGAATAAATGGTTTATTTAAGATCCAAAATTAAATTAGAAACAGTTTGTATTATCTTGTAAACTCTTCAACGTGTTATCGTCAGCTACAGATAGTCAAACGTGTGCTGTTTTCAGTACTCTAGTCAACATGTCCATTGTATTAAAAAGGTCCCCACAGTACCTACTATTACCAATACTAAACTATTATTTTAGGATTGACAGCCAAGGCAGGTCCTGTGTACTGTAATCTATAGGCCCAGTGTTAGTTAGACTGGGCCTCCAGGGTACACAGAGTGACTGTAGAGCCAGGGCAGGGCTAGAGAGAGCCAGGGGTAGGGGGAAAGGTGGTGTCACATGCGTGCCTGGCGTGTGTTCAGCAGGGTGACTGACTGGCTGACTCACACAATGGCTGGGCTCATACCCCGCTGCTGGCAGGGACCACTGGAAAAGGAGGCTAATGCTATTGTTTCTTCCCTTGCTCCTTCGGATGAGGGAAATAGCCTATTGGTTGATATCAAACGACGCTAGAGTAAATCCACGTGTATAGTCTATGTAGGACTCAGGACTCTATAAAAGCTCCACTCTCCAGGTTGTCATTGTACATACACAGTTGTTTTTAACTGACTAGCCTGGTTAAATAAAGGTTAAATATATAAACATATGTAATTCTGGACTACACTTTTTTTGACAGGGTTCAACATGAGTATTCATCCACTCTTTGAGGACAATTGAACAAATCTGTAGTTAAATTAACCCTAGTCTTGTACTTCCATTTTTTCCAAGTCTCGTTTTTGCTCGGCTATTGGAACAGACTTGCGAAAGCGGGAAATTGAGGTTAATTTGACTCGAACTGGTGTTTACCTGTCTTGGGGCAGCAGTAAGTAACAACCGTTTATTTTTTCTGTCTAAACCTGTTTAATCCTCGTGCTCTGCCTAGATGCTGAGAAAGCATTTGACCATGTGGTGTGGTCTTACCTATTCTTTACTCTGACTAAATTTGGTCTAGGGGACAACGTTATAATGGGTTAAAGTTTATATGATGATCCTCAGGCTGCTGTCCTTACTAATGGGCTAAGGTCAAATAGCTTTTCTATACACAGAGGTACCAGACATGGCTGTCCTTTGTCCCCTCTCCTATTTGCACTCGCTATGGAACCACTGGCCGAGGCCATCAGAGTAACGGCTGCTATACAGGGGCTGCTCATTGGTGACGTTCACCATAAAATAAGCTTGTATGCTGATGATGTCCTGATATTCATCTCTAGTCCCGAGACTTCAATTACATCTCTTGTTAATATTATTGAATTATTCCATGAATTCTCAGGCTACAAGATTAACTTAACTAAATCAGAGTCTATGCAACTTGGTAACCTTCATTCTGTACCTAATACTTCTCCCCCATTCCTTTTAAATGGTCTCCTTCAAGTTTTACGTATCTGGGTATATTTGTAACTCATAAATTCCAGCAAATTTCCAAAGCCAATTTTGTTCCCTTGTTTGATACAATAACACAGGATCTGTAGCGCTGGAACTCTCTTCCGATTTCATGGTTGGGTAGAATATCCCTATTGAAAATTAACATTTTACCTAGACTACTTTACCAAATCCAAATGATCCCACTCTTACTCTCCAATAACGTAATAAAGGATGTACATGGAGTTAAGTTCCTTTATATGGAATAAACGCAAGCCGAGACTTATATGGCAATATGGCAATATTGAAGCTGCCAAGTACTATGGGCAGCTTGGATCTGCCCAATATTAGGTTCTATCAGTGGTGTGTCCACCTATGTTATATTTCTGACTGGATCACAAATGATGACTCCTCTATTTGGTTAGACATTGAGACTTCTTTTTCAAAATGCCCCTTACAGGATATTTTATTTTCAGAAGTTTCAATTCTGTAAAAGATCACTGCAATAACCCTATTACACTTAACACACTCAAATGATGGAGATCAGTTCAACGTTTTTTGGGAAGGTCCAAACTAACCTCTGCTCTTACCCCAATTCTTAACAACCGAGATTTTGGTCCAGGATTGCTGGATGCTGGCTTTAACTTTTGGCTTAATAAGGGCACAGGCAGACTAAATTATTTATTTGCTGATACGATTTTATTTGAGCAGATAGTTGAGAAATACCGACTCCCAAAGCAGGACTTTTTCCGCTTTCTACATGTAAGACATTATATTTTGAAGAGCACCAGCTTAATTGACAACCCTGATGTGTCTGTCATTGAAACAATGCTTTTTCCCCCCACAAAGGAAAATGCCTGTAAGTTTGTTTTATGATGCTTTAAGGTCATTTTCTACTGTTGAAACACAGAGGGTGAAACAAGTGTGGGAGAAAGAATTGTCTGTTACTATTGACGAAGAGATGTGGGAGGACATTTGGAGATATGCAAAAACAATATCTATATGTAATCGTACTAGAGCAATTCCGTTAAGAATAATACACAGATTGCATATATCCCCAAATATATCCCCAAATCGCAGACATGCTCTTAACACCTCTTCCTCTTCTCCTCAGTGTCTTAAATGTAAAACTGATACAGGCACCCTAACACAAAATACGAAGATACTGGTGGATACCGTGGATTAGTGATCAGGTTCCTTCTATTACAGATTGGCATAAGATACTATTAGAATGGGTGCCACTGGAATATTTGACATGTAAATCAGTGGAATATTTGACATACAAATCAGGTCTACAAAGTATGGGAACCTCATCTAAATGATCTAGAACCTGGGGTATCAGCTATTATGCTGTAAGGATTTTCTGAGAATGGTGGTGATCTATTTGTTTCAGAGTTACACTGTACATTCCATGTGTTGAACCTAACTTCTTGGTTTAAACTGAGCTTTTGTTTCATTTCTGTTTGTATGTTTGTTTAACATGTATGTATTGAGAGACGCAATGATGGGGATGGGGTGAGAGAAGCGCCGAGCGGGGAGGGGAAGATGGTGTATGTATGTATGTATGTATGTATGTATGTATGTATGTATGTATGTATGTATGTATGTATGTATGTATGTATGTATGTGTGTGTGTGTGTGTGTGTGTGTGTGTGTGTGTGTGTGTGTGTGTGTGTGTGTGTGCGTGCGTGCGTGCGTGCGTGCGTGCGTGCGTGCGTGTGTGTACTGTTTTTGCTTCGTCTTTGTAGCTCTTAATTGTGAAATTCCAATGAAATAAATACGGTTTTAAAAAAGGAAATTCTGTCTAACCCGGCATGAGAATAGTTTAATCTGGATATGAGGACCATGGCATTGTTTCTAGGAACTAGCTTCCCACAGACCTGTATAAGGTAGTGGGGAGAATGTGTGCAGGACTTCCATCACCAGACCACAAGACTAATGAGACGTTTAAAGTATCCAATCTGGACCGAACACGATCCCTATATTCTTAGCTACAAATATCCTTTTAAGACAATTACTGGACTTTCACGTGAGAACGTTGTTCTGGGCTGTTAGTCAAGTTTATGTATCTACTCCGGTCCACATGTACGAGTTGCAGTGTATCCCTCTTGTGTATCCAAGATTGCCTATTTTTGATTGTAATGACGATCTATGCTCTGTGTGTGTATGTGTGTGTGTGCGTGCGTGTTTGTTTAGATTCAGGAGTGCGAAGAGCTATTTAACAGGAGACAGAGGAATAAACACAACCGAAACAGCCAGGACCATTTATAAAAACTGAAAAGTCTCACTTTGTCACTAAAATATATGGATGTGTGCGAGAGGGAGACAACAGATTAAATGTAGAAACATTTATACGAGTTGAACCATTTACAGTGTGTCATATTGTGTACTCTTATCCAAGTTGGTCCAAGCCTTCTGTAACAGACTCCCTTGGTATTACGACAAACAAAAACGACACCTCACAAGAATGACAAACAGAACTTCAGTTCAGAGCAGAAATATACACTGTAATAAAGACTACAGTAATGTCCCCCAAAACACAACACTTTTTTAAACTAAAGTAAAAACTTGCATATACCCTGCCCATTCTCCTCCCCCATATCGCAATTTTTGCCACCCATAAGTAAGAAACTTACATGCCAAGTATAGACCATATACTGTATCATATTCCTTACAGATTATAGAAAGAAGTCCTGAATTAGCCATTCTGACTGCAGTCCTACCTATCTACAGGTCATGGAAAATGTGTAATTCTCCAGTAGGTTTCTGGAAGGAGAAAGCAAAAACACTATAGTAAATCCTACAGTAGTGTTGTGTTATTGTAGACATCTACAATAACACTACAGTATACTACAATCTTCAAAAACACTACATCAATTACATGAAATACTCTTATACCTTAGTATTTATACCCTTGCTATTATAGTATTTGTTTATTTCGGACAGTGCCCAAGAGGTAGCCAGACCCATGTCAAATCTTTTCAGTCTCCTGGCGGGGGGGGGGGGATAGGCTTTGTCGTGCCCTCTTCACGACTGTCTTGGTGTGTTTGTACCATGATAGTTTGTTGGTGATGTGGACACCAAGGAACTTGAAGTGCTCAACCTGCTCCACTCCAGCCCCGTCGATGAGAATGGGGGCGTACTCGGTCCTCCTTTTCCTGTAGTCCACAATCATCTCCTTTGTCTTGATCACGTTGAGGGAGAGGTTGTTATCCTAGCACCACACGGCCATGTGTTTGTCATTGATCAGGCCTACCACTGTTGTGTCATCGGCAAACTTAATGATGGTGTTGGAGTTATGCAGATGCAGATGACTTCGTCAACCATTTTGAAAAGAAGATCGACGACATCCGATCCTCAGTCAAACAACACCGCTGGTTCTGCTCACACTGCCCTACCCTGTGCTCTGACCTCTTTCTCCCCTCTCTCCCAGATGGTCTTGTGACGGCCGGCCGCCCAACAACCTGCCCGCTCGACCCTATCCCCTCCTCTCTTCTCCAGACCACGGAGACCTTCTCCCTTACCTCACCTCGCTCATCAACTTATCCCTGAGGTCCCTTCCGTCTTCAAGAGAGCGAGAGTTGCACCCCTTCTGAAAAAACCTACACTGATCCCTCCGATGTCAACAACTACAGACCAGTATCCCTTCTTTCTTTTCTCTCCAAAACTCTTGAACCTTGGTCAGCTCTCCCGCTATCTCTCTCAGAATGGTGATCCAAATCAGTCAGGTTTCAAGACTAGTCATTCAACTGAGACTGATCCACCGCTAAAGCTAACTCTCTCTCCTCTGCTCTCATCCTTCTAGACCATCGGCTGATACTGTGAACCATCAGATCCTCCTCTCCACCCTCTCCGAGTTGGGCATCTCCGGCGCGGCCCACGCTTGGATTGCCTACCTGACAGGTCGCTCCTACCAGGTGGCGTGGCGAGAATCTGTCTCCTCACCACGCGTCACCACTGGTGTCCCCCAGGGCTCTGTTCTAGGCCCTCTCCTATTCTCGCTATACACCAAGTCACTTGGCTCTGTCATAACCTCACATGGTCTCTCCATCATTGCTATGCAGACGACACACAATTAATCTTCTCCTTTCCCCCTTCTGATGACCAGGTGGCGAATCGCATCTCTGCATGTCTGGCAGACATATTAGTGTGGATGACGGATCACCACCTCAAGCTGAACTTCGGCAAGACGGAGCTGCTCTTCCTCCCGGGGAAGGACTGCCCGTTCCATGATCTCGCCATCACGGTTGACAACTCCATTGTGTCCTCCTCCCAGAGCGCTAAGAACCTTGGCGTGATCCTGGACAACAAACTGTCGTTCTCAACTAATATCAAGGCGGTGGCCCGTTCCTGTAGGTTCATGCTCTACAACATCCGCAGAGTACGACCCTTGCAGGTCCTAATCCAGGCACTTGTCATCTGTCTGGATTACTGCAACTCGCTGTTGGCTGGGCTCCCTGCCTGTGCCATTAAACCCCTACAACTCATGGGTCTAGTGTTCAACCTTCCCAAGTTCTCTCACGTGCACCCCGCTCCTCCGCTCTCTCCACTGGCTTCCAGTTAATGGCATCCGCTACAAGACCATGGTGCTTGCCTACGGAGCTGTGAGGGGAACGGCACCTCAGTACCTCCAGGCTCTGATTCAAATAAGGGCACTTCTGGCCTGCTCGCCTCCCTACCACTGAGGAAGTACAGTTCCCGCTCAGCTCAGTCAAAACTGTTCGCTGCTCTGGCTCCCCAATGGTGGAACAAACTCCCTCACGACGCCAGGACAGCGGAGTCAATCACCACCTTCCGGAGACACCTGAAACCCCACCTCTTTAAGGAATACCTAGGATAGGATAAAGTAATCCTTCTCACCCCCCTTAAAATATTTAGATGCACTATTGTAAAGTGGTTGTTCCACTGGATGTCATAAGGTGAATGCACCTGCTTCTGGATAAACATAAATGACTTAAATGTAAAATGTAAATGTTATGCCTGGCCGTGCAGTCATGAGTGAACAGGGAGTACATCCTCAGGGGACTGAGCACGCACCCCTGAGGATCAGCGAGGCGGATGTGTTGTTACCTACCATTACCACCTGGGGGTGTCCCATCAGGAAGTCCAGGATCCAGTTGCAGATTGGAGGTTGCCAGGCATCGAGGTTGCCAGGTTAGTTAAGCCCTGCAACCTAACTAGCCAAGCCTCAGCAGCTAACCGTGTGATGCTAGCTACAACAGGAGATGAAGCCAACACAAAAGACGAGAGCAAAAAAACCTGTGAACAGTTCAACTGTAAAACAGATTAAGTCATGCTGAGGAGAGCTAAGTATAACTCTTCTGTGAGGAAGAGAGGTGAGAATGATCAGAAGGCAGGCGAGTGGCTCTTTAATATGAGGGGAGAGGCTCCTTAAATCGCCACCCGACCTGTCTGTCTCCGACAGATGTGTATGATTGGTTCTTCAAGGTACTTAGCGATTCTGGTGAATCCCAGTTGTGAGATTTTAAAACAAATAATTATATAATTGTTTAGGCAGGTCTTAAGAAACATTATAAGACTAACAAAATGTTTTTTCAAAATAATAAAATAGCATATTTAGAGTTTAATTATATTACTGGTCTGTGAAAAGCCAATAGGCTACATGGCTGCGCCATGCAAATTAAATCAATAGTTTGATATTTTGTTCATTAAACAGACAAGACACTTACATTCACCTGCCCTGATCACAGTAAACACACATATTAAGTGCATTTGGAAAATATTCAGACGCCTTGTCTTTTTCTACATTTTGTTACATTACAGCCTTATTCTAAAATAGATGAATTTATTTTTTCCCCCTCAATCTACACACAATACACCAAAAATCCAAAGCAAAAACAGTTTTTTTAAACAGCAGGACACCTAACCCTAAAAGGAAGCACGGTTAGGTGGGTCATGTTCCGGAGAATGCATGACTCGACCTTCGCCTCCCGAGGCCGTTGGGGAGTTGCAGCGATGAGACAAGATCAAAAAATAGGGTACCGCTATTTTTTTTAAAGGGTGTAATTGCAGACCGTAATTATGGCTGTTTTCTGATATGGGTGTTTCTCGATGTCAACCTACACCCATTGATGCTCGCCATTGGTCTGTGGCCATTTCTTTCGCATCGGGAACAACAGTTATTCGACAACTGTAGCATTGAGCGGATTCGATTAAAACTTCTTAAGGCTAGGGGGCACTATTATCACGTCCGGATGAAAAGTGTGCCCAAAGTAAACTGCCTGCTACTCGGGCCCAGAAGCTAGGATAAGGATATAATTGGTAGATTTGGATGGAAAACATTACAGTTTCTAAAACTGTTAAAATTATGTCTGCGAGTATAACAGAACTTATTTGGCAGGCGAAACCCCGAGGACAAACCATCCAGGAATTGTTATTGTTGTTGAGGTCACTCTCTTTTCAATGGGTTTTCTATGTGGATCTAGATTTCTAAGGCACTTGCTTGCAGTTACTATCACTTCCACTAGATGCCAGTCTTTAGAAATTGGTTGATCCTTTTTCCTTTGAGAAATTAAGAAGTAGGGTTGTTCAGAACGAGGGTCGAGTCTAGTGTACTGTGTGGTTGGGGCGTACGACCTGAAAGCTCGCTCCACATTTTGTTCGTCCGGTATTGAACACAGTTTATCCTATGTTAAATTTGAGCGATTATTTTCGTTTAAAAATACCTAAAGTTGGATTAGGAAAGTTGTTTGAAATGTTTGGATCAAGTTTACATATTAGATACTTTGTAGTCATGTTGCGCGAGTTTGAACCAGTGTTTTTCTGGATCAAATGCTCCAAATAAATTGACATTTTGGAGATATAGTGACAGAATTTATCGAACAAAAGGACCATTTGTGATGTTTAATGGACATATTGGAGTGCCAACAGAAGAAGATCTTCAAAGGTAAGGCATGAATTATATCTTTATTTCTGACTTTTGTGTCGCACCTGGCGAGTTAAAATGTGATTTTCATGTGTTTGTTTGATGGGGTGCTGTCCTCAGATAATAGCATGGTTTGCTTTCGCGATAAAGCCTTTTTGAAATCTGACACTGTGGCTGGATTAACAAGAAGTCCATCTTTAAACCGATGTATAACACTTGTATGATTCATGAATTATTATTATGAGTATTTCTGTTTTTGAATTTGGCTATTTCACTGGGTGTTGTCAAATCAATCCCGTGTGCACGAAGGGATCACTAAGGAGTTAATCTGGCCCAGGTGCCTGGGTAGATGTGTTTTGCATCACGTGAAAATTGATTGCATTAATTTTGAAAGCAAGCTGCCTCCTGGGTGGCTCAAAACAAAAGTGATGTAATTAAGCACATGGAGAAATGAGGAGGATTCTGTGTTTTCACATGCAAAAGTGATTGCTTTTGATAAAAACACTTTATCTGCCATCCCAATATCCATATTTTATGGAAAAGAGAAGTGTTTCTGGACGATGGACCATGCTGCCTTGTTAACAACATGACCGAGCAGCGCAGATTACGGTTCAATTTGAGACGGGTGCTCCTCCCTCACCACTTTTGCCCATTCACATCACCCCGTGGCTCAGCATAATCAAATCTGCCCATAGTGGCTAAGCCTAACACTAACCTTCTTCTCCAGAGGGGTTGGGTTAAATGCGGAAGACACATTTCCATTGAAGGCATTCAGTTGTACATCTGACTAGGTATCCCCCTTTCCCATTTCCCCCTGTTCAGAGAATAGTCCTCTCTGAACAGTTGATGTTGATGTGTCTGAGGCTGGTAAATCTACTGAATTTATCTTCTGCATCAGAGGTAACTCTGTGTCTTCATTTCCAGTTGCGGTCCTCGTGAGAGCCAGTTTCATTTGCTGCGACTTGGGTCTTTAACTTTCTCTGTTCATCGGAGTAACAACATAAATTTGTGCATGAGGCAGAAATAATGCAGTGTGACTCGAATTTCGCCATCAGCTGGAAGACGTGATCCCTTTTTGGTGTTTCAGTTGAGGAAAGGAAGAGTTGAGACTGACCATCAGATGCAGGCACCATAAGCCCAGCAAAATAAAAAGGAAAAGGAAATGATTTAAATGTATGCTCACTCAGCTGTGCTTTACAAGTAATACAACAACAGATCTGTTGCCGGTGTGATCATATAGCCTCAAATTTTGAAACATGATTTTAAACAATTGCCTGAACAACAATTTATTGGCAGGGCAATTCAAGCAATATCCAGTGATAATGTATTGGGCTTATAGTTTACTGCACATACATCATTGCTACAGTACTGTTTTTAATTGGTTAATGTTGCATAGGCTCAGGTTTTTAAGTCATGTTAACAAAACATCTGAGCGGTAGATCTCAGCTTGCATTTTGACTCAGAAAGTGACATTGACCAGAAAAGGTTGGTGACTACTGTTCTAGAGATTTCCCTGTTTACACTATCAATGTTGCAGGTTGACTGTGGCAATTGTGATCTAATCAACGCAATGTTAATCACTTTCAATACAACATACCGAAACAAAACAAACTATGCAAGAGATTTTGTTGTAAGCAGAATGCATCGAAGTAGGATTCTATTGCATTGACACACACGACTCAGCCCATACTTTACACAGACCGGTGCAGCATAACCAATCAGAGCTGCAATAGGCCTATATGCAAATAGTTCATTGCCATATATGGATCTGTGCCATTTAATTTGAACTGGACTGTGTTTACAATATAGTATTAACGGTCATGAGTAGATGCGCTTGTTTTGAGATCAAAGCGTATGCTGCATGTAGCCACGTGTGCACATTTTGTTCATATCCTTTGTTAGTGAGTTATTAGCCCAGTTATAGAACATTTGTAGTCAGCAATAGGGGAGTGATTGCTTCCTACAAGAACACAAAAGGTGTAGATTTCTAGACATCTTTGAAAAGCGGGTCAAGTAAAGAGCCTTTTTTTGTCTTAAATGGGCAGTGTTGTATTTTGAGACAGGCTTGAATATGCTAAGTAGCCAATAGGCAGAGGGTAGCATCATTTGTCTGATTCTCTGTAATAATGGTATGGGAATAATAATGCATTTTATTTTGTAAAGTGGTTTCTTGCATCAAATGCCACTCTGGTAGGCCTCCATTATGATCAAATAGCCACAGTAGCCTACTTGGCTACTTAAAACTAATTTAAACTGGGTACTGTAAACGCACGCTGGTAGTTGCACCGATTTTTCCTAACTTTCAAGTTTGTGCTCAGCAGACCTGTAATTTGCTTAGTGTCAAAAGAAATTTGAGGGAACATTGGAAACGACGCACTTAGCTGTTTAACATGTGGTCTGAGACAGTTGTTTCAAGTGCAACTTTAGTAAAGATAGTTTTGGGAAACTGCTCTGAGATTTAAGGATACTCAGGTATGGCAGGTATCAATGGACTGACCAATGGTAGGCACCAATGGGAGTTTCCTGATATCAAGGAACGCCCACATCAAGAAACGCCCCGAATTGCTGTCTGCTATTATACAATATTGTGTATTAGAGTAAAGCTATGCCTTCAAAATACGTATGGTAGTGGGAGGGGTGTGGCTGTGTGACAACACACAAGCAGCCGCTCACCGATTTGACAGCTCATAACTCAGTTATCTCCGGTAAACACTTGATCTGATTTAATCCCAGCCTCAGTGTAAAAAATGTTTTAACATGAGAATTTTCAGTGTAAAATAATGAATATGACCACACTTCTTCAATTTAAATATTATGGGGACATCTATACATTTGGCAGCCAAGCACGAGTTATCATTGTAGCCGTTTCATCATCGAGACATGATGTTGAGATATCTTCACGCTTAGAATAAAACCCTCCAGGATTCCATCATAGAATTACAGGGGGCAGTTTGGAAAAACTAATCCTGTGTGAATTATCCTCTGGAATAAAGCACATGCTGGGCTAATAGTTACATAACCAACATCTCTAGTAATAAGAAAATATGAAATGGCATTTTACATTCCCAGTAATTTCAGGACAGGTGGGTTTGTGGTTTACCTTCCTGTGACCCTCAGGCCAGAGTATAGAGACAACTGGTTGGCATCTTATAAATAACCTTGGCATGGCGCTACCCCCTCTTTCCACTAACAATGCAGCCTAATATAGTCCTGAAGGCATGGTTCAGGATTGTGTCTAGGCATTTAGGTAGTACTTATGTACATAACATTGAGCTGCATTGAACCATATAATTTGCCAGTTAGATGAAGTTCATGTCTGGCATGGCTTTTACTCACTACACCCAGTAGAAAACAACAACACAAACAACAACACACAGTGTGATGATTAGGTGGTCATTGGATATGTATGTAGAGAGTGTAGAATTATTTGCTAAATCAACACAACTAGTAGTAGTTCTAGGGGACACAACTCCTTATCTCTAGATTACACAACTAGCAGTAGTCCTAGAGGACACAACTCCTTATCTCTAGATTACACAACTAGCAGTAGTCCTGGAGGACCCAGTCATCAGTAGACCTAGACGACACAACTAGCAGTAGTCCTAGAGGACCCAGTTAACAGTAGACCTAGAGGACACAACTAGCAGTAGTCCTGAAGGACCCAGTTATCCGTAGTCTTAGAAGACACAACTATCAGTACTCCTAGAGGACCCAGTTATCAGTAGACCAAGAGGACACAACTAGCAGTAGTCCTAAAGGACCCAGCTATCGGCAGTCTTAGAGGACACAACTAGCAGTAGTCCTAAAGGACCCAGTTATCCGTAGTCTTAGAAGACACAACTATCAGTACTCCTAGAGGACCCAGTTATCAGTAGACCAAGAGGACACAACTAGCAGTAGTCCTAAAGGACCCAGTTATCGGCAGTCTTAGAGGACACAACTAGCAGTAGTCCTAGAGGGCCATGTTATCAGTAGACATAGAGGACAGAACTAGCAGTAGTCCTAGAGGGCCCAGTTATCAGTAGACCTAGAGGACACAACTAGCAGTAGTCCAAGAGGACTCGGCTATCAGTAGACCAAGAGGACACAGCTAGCACTAGTCCTAGAGGACCTAGTCATCAGTAGACCTAGAGGACACAACTAGCACTAGTCCTAGAGGACCTAGTCATCAGTAGACCTAGAGGACACAACTAGCAGTAGTCCTAGAAGACCCAGTTATCGGTTGTCTTAGAAGACACAACTTGCAGTAGTCCTAGAGGACCCAGTTATCAGTAGACCTAGAGGACACAACAAGCAGTAGTCCTAGAGGACCCAGTTATCAGTAGACCTAGAGGACACAACTAGCAGTAGTCCTAAAGGACCCAGTTATCGGTAGTCTTAGAAGACACAACTAGCAGTACTCCTATATGACCCAGTTAACAGTAGACCTAGAGGACACAACTAGCAGTAGTCCTAAAGGACCCAGTTATCGGTAGTCTAAGAGGACACAACTAGCAGTAGTCCTAGAGGACCTAGTCATCAGTAGACCGAGAGGACACACCGAGCAGTATTCCTAGAGGGCCCAGTCATCAGTAGACCTAGAGGACACAACTAGCAGTAGTCCAAGAGGACTCAGTTATCAGTAGACCTAGAGGACCCGGTTATCAGTAGACCTAGAGGCCAAACTAGCAGTAGTCCTATACGACCCAGTTATCAGTAGACCTAGAGGACACAACTAGCACTAGTCCTAGAGGACCTAGTCATCAGTAGACCTAGAGGACACAACTAGCAGTAGTCCTAAAGGACCCAGTTATCGGTTGTCATAGAAGAAACAACTTGCCGTAGTCCTAGAGGGCCCGGTTATCAGTAGACCTAGAGGACACAACTAGCAATAGTCCTAAAGGACCCAGTTATCGGTAGTCTTAGAGGCACAACTAGTAGTCTTAGAGGGCACAACTAGCATAGGTCCTAGAGGGCCCAGTTATCAGCAGACCGAGAGGACATAACTAGCAGTAGTCCTAGATGACCCAGGTATCAGTAGACCTAGAGGACACAAGTCCTAGAGGACCCAGTCATCAGTAGGCCTAGAGGACACAACAAGCAGTAGTCCTAGATGACCCAGTTATCAGTAGACCTAGAGGACACAACTAGCAGTAGTCCTAAAGGACCCAGTTATCAGTAGACCAAGAGGAGACAGCAAGCAGTAGTTCTAGAGGACCCAGTCATCAGTAGACCTAGAAGACACAACTTGCAGTAGTCCTAGAGGACCCAGTCATCAGTAGACCTAGAGGACAAAACTAGCAGTAGTCCTAAAGGACCCAGTTATCAGTAGACCTAGACCAAAAAACTAGCAGTAGTCCTAGAGGACCCAGTTATCAGTACACCTAGAGGACACAACTAGCAGTAGTCCTAGATGACCCAGTTATCAGTGTAGAGGACACAA